>NW_015506130.1:196395-213470 GCF_001515645.1 Sinocyclocheilus grahami
ACACACACACACACACACACACACACACACACACACACACACACACACACACACACACACACACACACACACATATAATACAATATACATAACACACACATACCATTTATACAATATATATATACAGTATATATATTGTATAAATGGTATATTGGTATTTTGATATTTGGTATTCTGGTGTTTGGTAAATTATATAAAAGTTTTCCAAAGCCATGCGAAAGCAACATACATATAAAGTGTACATTTCTAAGAGCTTAGCACATGTGTTTTAAACTACATTTTACAAATGTTTTTCTTTTCTTTTTTATCATGTACACACTTACAGTACATGTCAGAGACCCTTGTCATCGCCACAGCGTTTAAGTTGTTCACCACTTATTAGTCTCTATATTTTTATTTATTTAACTTTTTAGCTTGTTGCAGCTAAAGTATATCAGGCATCTCACTAGGGGGGCTTCTGTGCCCAGGGCTTTGTTTTTGCTTGAGAAAAGTCCCTACAGGCCAGCAGATATAGAGCAAGAAAAAAAAAATCACTCAGCCATCACACCTGAGAGAAAAGAGAGCTTTAGCAAGCCAACAGCAAACAACTCAAATCTCTCTCAGCCAGAGCTGACAACAGCCAGACAGGCTTTCCCCCGGTGACTGTGCCTGCTGATAATTTACTTTTCTGGGGAGGACATGTTTGTCGGGGGAAACAATTGGCAGGTTAAATAATTGATAGGGGACATTTTATTGAGGCACACCAAGATTGTGCCGCTGACCCTGAGTCAAGGTCACTGTGACTGAAGGTTTCATTTAAAACATCTCTGACATGAATGTTACAATCACTTAGTGTTGTTAAAACCTCAGTTTACAAGCTTAATTCAGCTGGGTGATATGAACAGCTGAACAGCAGATATGTCAAGCTCTGACAGGTTTGAGTGTGACTGTATATATGTATATGCCCACCTATGTAAATTGGAGCTATGCTTGTCTTTCCATTCCCATACATCTGACAGCTATATGGCCATTCTGTTCAGTAAAACACGAGTATGTGAATCCTAATTTAAAGATGAATCCAATGTGGAGTATTTTGCAATGGCAGATATCCTTTATTAAAAATAGACATAGCTAGCTTGACGAGAGCAAGTCCAGAACAAATATGGATGTTTAGTTACACCGCTTCTTGGCTTATTTATGAGGTGATCATTCTTCCACACTCTCGCTAATGCATTAATATTTATTTCATAAATGTCACTGGTCATTGACTTAAATCCTACATCATTTATTTAAAAGTATTAAGATGTTCTTGGAAATTTTTAACTTAGAGAGTAGCTACACAGTTTTAAAGTTTGGAAATTCTGAATTCCACAGAAATATTTACAGTATGTTTGTATTTCTAATAGGCCAAAATAATGTAACTTTTGCACACTTTTAAAATCACCATAATTTATTTAATGTGCTCTCTGATAATGGTGATGATTTATTTGCTTATGTTATGTTTATGGGTTAATGACATGATTTATTTATTTATTTTTTTGCATTAAAATACATGCAACATTAAAATAATTAAATTCCTGAATTCCTGTATAGAAAGTTATAATAATTTTTTTTTTTACAAAACTGCTTCATGCTTATTAGTATTAAAAAAAAATAATTACAACATGTCTATTAAAACAAAGTCATGTGGTGCGAAAAGGAATTATAGACATGAGCCCTGCCTGTCATGATGTCTAGTAATAGTATTGTCTTAAAGTATGCATATGAATTGATATGAAGTGAGTGCATGTATTTAAGTTGAATATATTGTTTAAATAATTATTAAAACTGTGACCTGTATTCATATAGCACTAGTGTGCCTGTGTGGTGACTACATGACTGTGTTTGCAACACTGCTAGGGCTTGTTACATCTTTAATTTGGGACCAAAATCCTACTTCCCACCAATACCATGTGAATCTTATTTAACTAAAGCTTTGCTCAGCAATGAGATTCCCTTTAATTCGTGAGACAATAACCGAGCGAGAGGCATGGGTATTATGAGGAAGATTAGCAGTGCAGGTTGGACGGATCCAACAGCTGCCATTCGTTCTGTTTAATTCAGGAGGTTTCCTGTAAGCTGGTGAATCCACTATCACAAGCACCTCTGAGACTCCCTTGCTCCAAGGCTGTGCAAGCCAAATGTTTTTTGAAGTGCAAATGCGATGACGGGAACTGCCTTGATGGCCTTGGCTGTGACACATGCACCCTGGGGCTAGGTCAACAACATCAGGCTTCGCCGTTCTTACACAGGTTCCACGGGGGGGCCTTGGACGCGAGCCGCCTGCCCTTCCAGCGGCGTGACGGTGGACTGCAACACTGGCACAGGAAACACAATATGAGTCACAATGCTTCCACCTTGTCGATATTACCGCCTCCCCCTCCTTTTCTGTCCTTCAGCCTCATGGAGCAGGAAGGTCTGACTCTAGCTGTCAGCTGGGGTATAGAGGGTTTGACCTGGCCTTTCCTGTGACCAACCTTCTCCTCATTCCAATCCTCGGTCCTCCTCTATTGCGTCGCTACCCCTCCAACATCCCACTGCAGAGCTGGAAGCCTGCCCAGTGCTCCGACAGGGTTGCCCCCTTTCTAGAAAAATTAAACTGCTGGAATTGAAGAGAGCAAAGCCAGGAGGTGAGCACAAGAGAGACCCATGTCTCGCCTGTTACTGTTTAATTAGCCTACTGGGCTTTTGAGGCCTTGAGAAATGGCGGTGTAGATCCGACCTTCTTAATCCCAACCTGCCATAAACAAGTCCCGAGCCCACCGCCCGGTCCACTCTGTCAGGGATGGGAGAGAAAGTCCCCGATGTACCTGTCAAAAGACTTAAATCTCACCTCAATTTTCCCCTGAAGGCTTTGGAGGAACCATTTTTAATCCTGCCCCCCTTATTAGATGCATGATTTTATTGATTCCTTCTCCTCTGCTGCTCTTTATAGTGTAGCTATTATGGTAGAAGAGAATAAAATAGTAGTGATTTAAAACATCGCAGTGCAGGACTCAATGAAGCCGGGATTACCTGGGACACTTGGCAGCGCAGACGTGTCTTTATCCACGAGCATGCTGACATAAAAATGATCAAAACGTCCCAGCTCCCTTTTTGTGATCCTGCTCATCCTCTCCTTAGTTTATCAACGTCTCTGAGAATTTGGAGAATGTAAAAAGCATGTCTGTTGCTTTTATGAAAAGAGAGAATGGTACCCTGCATCGGTAGTGATTATGACACATAAATCAAAGAGGAATGTTGCTTGATGTAGACATACTTCTTTTACTAAACTCAGGAGAGGCAGAAGCAACATAAAGACTGAAGGCTGGTCTTGTAGTGCGATGTCATCATTGTTGCTGCATTCTTTGAAGGCAACTCCAATATTGAGGATCAATCACGTTAAATCAGCCGCTTCAGATTATAGAGGAGGCATGTTCGGAGTCCATTTTCTATGCTCATAAATGAATACAGAACCGAAGCCATGAAGAGACAAAGAAAGGAAAACAATGGACTGAAGAGCTACTTTCACTATTTTTAAATCTATACAGTGCATGTAGAGGCAGGTCTAGCTATCATGTCTTGGAATTGTATCTTTGACGTGTCAAAATGGCAGACATTGGTTGAATCCGTGAGTCCTCTACGGGCATAGACATCATCCCCTAGAGAGACGTTTTGAGTTTGGATATGCCTACACAAGATAGGCTGTTTTTTTTAGGTCTATTGTTTCTCTTATGGTGTGGCGCATTACCTCTTCACTCAAATCACAGCTGGAAGATGAGCTGGAACATTTTTTCCCAGGTGTCAAATGCCATCGCCTTCATCTGCGTCACTTTGTCCTGCTTGGACACAGCCTGACACATAACCCAGTCCAGCTGAGAGGGTGAAATATATTTGGTCACTGTCCTCTACCTCTCCATACAGGATTAATTAAACATGTGCTTTTCAAGGGTAATTCAGGTTGACAGGGTCTTTACATCATTAAGTGTGAAAAGATGACAAATTGCATTAACTAACGCAGAGCTACAGTCAGCAAGTCATGAATAATCACCTCATTTCAGACTTGTCATAAGGCTGAATTCTTTTCAGCCAGAAATGTATTCTTAACTTTCAAAGCAGGGATTATGGTCAATTTAAGGGATTTTTGTTTCTTATTCATGAGCATAATTTTTAGATATGCCATGACTTATTGGTGCTCATTTGATCAGGGAACAAGAAAACTCAATGCTGACATCTCCTCCACCCATTTGATGACTATATAATAGAGCTGGATGGTGCTCATGTGTATAATCACACAAGACTTATTTGCTTATAAAGCCAGCTTTGCACATTTCACTTCCTCTGCCATCCATGTTCCTTTGTAACATATATATAAAATAAAATATAGATATCATAGTCTCATGACAAACTTTTAATGATTTGTATGATATAACAGTTTTAAAAAAAATCACAAAATATAGTTGAGTTAGCACATTCAAAAATTAGAACTTTCTCCCACTTGTGAAAAAGAAATACCCTTTAGCATACTTTTAAAAAGAGTACTTTTTACACAAATAATATACTTTTAAATAATATATGCATTTAATTACATGTTAGTTAAAATTAAATTAAATTAAAAATTTAATTAAAGGGATAGAGGTTAAATAAAATAAAGGTTCAGCGAAAAAAAATCTATCATCATTTACTCATGTCTCACTCTTAGTACCAGGGTAAGTGGAATGGATTGTAACAGTACAGAAAACATGAACATCAGTTTAAATTATGTACATGCATTTGTTTTGTTAATCAAATTTACTCCTACAGCCCCTTTGCCTATCTTCACCACATTTTATTTTGGGGTAATACTTTAGTTTAGGGACCATGCATATTATTAGCATACTGGCTGTTTATTAATACTTATAAAGCACATATTAATGCCTTATTCTGCATAACCATATTTTAGATTCCTTAATCCTACCCCACACCTAAACTTAACTACCTTACTAAAAATTAATAAGCAGCAAATTAAGTGAGTTAGTGAATATTGGTCCTCAAACTAAAGTGTGACATATTTTTGGATTTTTTAATAAAAAAGAGAGAAGAAAGAAACATTATATTCTAAAACAGTAAACAAGTTGTAAAAGTTGAACAACTGAGTTAAAACATGAACTGTGTGTGTGTGTACATGTACTTAAGCACACTTTGAGGACAAATTTGTAACCAGAAGTGAGTCAAATCTGACAAAAACTCATTTTGGTGACATAATCATTTGTGAAAATGGTAAAATTTCGGTAGGTCCAATAGATATATTGGATATAAAATATATATAATATATAAAATGTATGTATAAATAAATAACCAAATTTAACAAGAGGACCCGTTTCAGACGTTACATTCATTTAACATGCATTAACCTAATCTCAAATCAAATTAGAAGTATTTCGTCCTGGAAATATTTGTAACTCCTATCATCTCAGGATGATGCTTGTCCGTAGGATTTCATCACTGTCCCTAATTTCTAAGTAGTTAAACTGACTCTATTACAAATGTCCCTGGTTTCCACTATTCCACTCTGGCAGAAATAGAGTAATCATACTGTATATGGGTTATAATCTGAAACTGTGGGATGGTGACAGGCGTAATCACAGTCAGTAATGTCCCATCTTCTGTCTGGCCTCTTGTCTTGTGATCTCTTGTGATCTTTAGTTTGATTTGATATGGAATAGCATGTCTGCACAGGCACATAAAACAGGCAAGCTGCACTAAAAGAACCTGCTGCCTGCCCTTGTTACCCATTCTCACTCTCTAAAGGCTGAGACATTTCCCTCATACTCTGCTCTGCCATTTTGGTTGGCCACTTAGCATTCTGCTACATTGCTGACAGAACAGACCAGTCACTTTCTCTGATATCTGTTGGCAGCTCTCTCTCTCTCTCTCGTGCCTCACGCCAACTTTCCATCTCCTTTAGTTTCTATTAACCGCAGTGAACAAACATCTGACTTTGTTGATTTGTCCCATCATTCCGACCGGATAGTGTAGCTTTGTACTTTTATTGGTTCTCTGTTCTGTAATGAAGACTTACAAAAGAAGGGAGAATCTCAGTTGCATGCAGAAATCCGATCTGTTGATTAATGTTCCAGCTTTACAGCCTTACGCCTCAGTGCACCGTCAGTGGGAAAGCTTTTTTCATGGTTTATTTAACAGAGAGTCATTCTGATTAGCGGGGAGGAAAGATACTTTAAGAGGCACAATGACTAGATGGGACTTGTCAGCAGGTTTGCCTTCTTAAGGGACAGTTTCAAGACACAGTGAGGGAAAGAAAGTGGAGAATTGTGGCTAAACGAAGGTTGCTGCTTCTATGAGACTCCCTGGCACATTAACACTTCCCTTTCAAAGAGATTATGCACTTTCTTTTAACCACATTTTATACCGCATGTTTCTCTTGCACTTTAACAGCAGCCTGAATCTTTATTTGACATAATTTCTCACCGATTCTTGTGTTTTGGGACAAAACAGGTCACAGAATTAAAAAAAAAGAAAATGTATGTATTAAGGAATTATTTTTCTTTTTCTGTCCAACATTTTTAAGGGCTTTTCTTTATTTGAAGTCTCCTGCTTTTTTCTTTTTCTTTTTTTTCTTTTTCTTATGAAATGTGTATTTCTCTTTGATTACATATGGCAACACCATTAGATACAAAAATAATCAAATATTTATTATACACATTGAGAAATCTGTTATTCACTTGAATGAATAAATAAATTGAGATTTTGAATAGATTCATTAAATGCAGCAGACATTTAGTTTTTTCCTGGTGTTGCAAACTAGCAAAAGGACCTACTTAAAATGATTTAAAAGAAATGTAATAGAAAATCAATATTATTTTGGGTAAAAATGTACATATTAAAATAAAATAAAAAAACACTAGAAATATTGTTTCTTGTACAAGCAATTTTAAACCACAAGAAGAAGAAACGAAAGAGAGCTCAAATCGTTACTCATGCGCTGTTCTCGCACACAATCAAAGTGCACACAAGCATAGAGACGTGTTTCAGACAGCGCGAAAATATAGAGTTCCTCTTCAGGAACTCGAGCTGCGTCGAGAACGCTAGGGGAACGCCTTCTGTGACCCACGCTCTGAATCACATGTGAAATCAGTCCAATAGCTGAACGGGACGTCACGGCGGATGACGTCATGACCAGGAAGCTATAAAAGCACGTGCGGCGGAGCCAGCGTCAGCTTTCTGTCATTTAGCGAAGCGCTCTGTGTGTGTCAGTCATATTTATTGTTGTCTGTCAATTGTGAAAGTCTATAAGCTCCAGCTATGTCTAAGCTCATGCAAGGACAAAGCATTTCAAGGGCGAGAGCAAGCCACGTTGTAGGTTGTGTGTTCCTCCCTGCCCAAAGATAACGTTATATAACGAGTGGGGACACACACAGCCTGTGCGTGGTTTGCTTGGTCCTTAGAGGGGAATGGCACAGCAAGCGTGATCGACACCGAACGGGTCCAGTGTTACTGCCTACCTGAGGCGAGTACACAAGAGGACATGGGCTCTATACGGAGATAATAGAATCTCGCAAACGTGTTAGGCGTCGCCCAGCCGGCAGCTCTACAGATGTCTGCTATCGAGGCGCCCCTCGCCAATGCCCAAGAAGATGCCACTCCTCTTGTAGAGTGAGCTCTCACTCCGAGGGGGCATGGTAACCGTTGGGCCTGGTAAGCTAAGACTATAGCCTCCACTGACCAGTGGGCAAGTCTTTGTTTGGAGACAGCCTTTCCCTTCTGCTGTACTCCGAAGCAGACAAAGAGCTGGTCTGAGGTCCTGAAGCTCTGCGTACGGTCCACGTAAGTGCGCAAAGCAAGAATGGGACACAGCAGAGCAATGGCTGGGTCTGCCTCCTCCCGGGGCAATGCTTGCAAGTTCACCACCTGATCCCTAAAAGGCATGGTGGGAACCTTGGGCACATATCCAGGCCGGGGTCTCAGGACAACGTGAGAGTTACCCGTTCCGAATTCTAGGCACGAATCGTCGACCGAAAATGCCTGCAGGTCCCCTACCCTCTTGACCGAGGCCAATGCGGTGAGGAGGGCTGTCTTCAAACTTAAGCTCTACTGACTGCAGAGGCTCGAAGGGCTCCTCCTTCAAGGCCGCCAGGACCGAGGGGAGATCTCAAGAGGGTAACAGGTGAGGGTGCGGAGGATTCAGCCTCCTTGCCCCTCTGAGTGCTTCCCCAGAGACTTACCGTCTACTGCCTCGTGATGTGCGGCAATGGCGGCAACATACACTTTGAGGGTGGAGGGAGACAGCCTTCGCTCCAACCCATCCTGCAGGAAAGAAAGCACGACTCCGATCGGGCAGCTACGGGGGTCTTCCCGGCGGGAAGAGCACCAATCAACGAACAGGCTCCACTTCAGCCTGTAAGCGTGTCTGGTAAACGGGGTTCTAGCTGACATTATGGTGTTTACTACCGCTGGAGGTAGCCCACCTAGAACCTCCGCGTCCCGTCCAGGGACCACAAGTGGTGCTTCCACAAGTCTGGACGCAGATGCCAGAGGGTGCCCCCTCTCTGAGAAAGGAGATCCCTCCTCAGAAGAATTTGCCAAGGAGGGGCTGTCGCGAGGAGCATTAGCTCGGGGACCCAAGTCCGACCGGGCCAGTATGGTGCAACCAAGAGAACCTGCTCCTCGTCCTCCCTGACCTTGCACAGTGTCTGTGCGAGAATGCTCACTGGGGAAAACGCGTATTTGCATAGGCCCCGAGGCCAGCTGCACGCCAGTGTGTCCGTGCCGAGGGTCCCCTCGGGCAGGGAGTAAAACTGGAGGCAAACAGGTCAACCTGAGCATCCCCAAAGCGTCTCCAAATCAGCTGGACTGTCTCGGGGTGGAGTCGCCATTCTCCCGGAAGGGCGGGCTGACGTGAGAGCTCGTCGGCTGCACGATTGAACTCGCCTGGGGCATGAATGGCACGAAGCGACCTCAGATGCTTCTGACTCCAGAGGAGGAGATGGCGGGCGAGTTGCGACGGGAGCGTAGACCGCCTTGGTGGTTGATGTACGCAATGGTCACAGTGTTGTCCGTACGGACCAGTACATGCTTGTCATGCAGCAGCGATCTGAAGCGGCGCAGAGCAAGCCATACTGCTTGCAACTCGAGGCAGTTGATATGCCACTGCAGTCGGGGCCCCGACCAGAGCCCCGCAGCTGCATTCCCATTGCACATGGCACCCCAGCCTCTGGCGGAGGCATCTGTTGACACAACAACATGCCTGAATACTTGCCCTAGGGACACCCCTGTCCGAAGAAAGGTAAGGTCTGCTTCTGCGCGGCGGAGAACTGTTGGGCAAATCCCTCCACCGCTTCTCCTAATAGGCCGGCCTGGGAGATCGGGCAGTCCAGGAAGCAATGCTTGTCGGCCTCCCTCATATCCACCAAGGTCAGCCATAGGTGGCGCTCCTGGACCACCAATGTGGACATCGTCTGACCCAGGGCCCGCACTGTGACTTTCCTCACCCTAAGTGCGAGGTCCGTTGCAGTGCGCAGTTCCTGCAGCACACCTGGGTCAGCACCACCCTCGTGCAACTGCTTCAACACCTTGGCCTGGTGGACTTGCAGGAGGGCCATGGCGTGCAGGGCGTGCAGGTCCAGCAGCACTGTAAGCCTTAGCCGTCAGAGTGGACGAGAACTTACAGGCCATGGACGGAAGGCGCGGACTACCCCTCCAGGCGGCAGCACTTTGCGGGCAGAGCTGCATGGCAATAGCGTGCTCGACCGGGGGGATGTCCATATACCCTTGGGCCGCCCCACCGTCAAGGGTGGTGAGGACGGAGGAGGCACCAAGTCTGTTTCGGGCAAAAAAAGGTGCCTTCCAAGACTTAGTAACCTCCTCATGCATTTCCGGGAAGAATGGAACCGGACGCGGCTGCCGACGACCGGCTTGTGCCCCCAGGAACCAGTCGTCCAGCCTCAAGCATTCGGGAGAAGGAGGAGGCCTCCAGTGCAGCCCGATGCTCTCGGCGGCCCGGGAAAGCATAGCAATCAGCTCTGGATCTGACTCAGTCAACGCCACTCTTCCTGACGGAGGCAGCGCAGCCGAATCCTCATCTCCAGAGCCTAGCTCGCCCTCCGATGCAGCGATTGACATCCTGTCCTCTGCCTGTGCCCCGCACAAGATGCTGGACCCCGCCCTGTCCGAGGACCCAGCACACTCGTCCGGAAGCAGCAGGTGGTGCGACATGCTCGAGGAATGAGAGGCCCGCGGAGACGTACTCGACGGGGAAGCCCTCACCGTGATCCTCCGATCTCGCTGACCATGAACCGAAGTAGCCCTCCGAGAACCGGAGGAGCTAGAACGGGGCATGGCAAGGGGGATAGCCCCCGTTTGATGAGGAGGTATCTAGACCGCAACGTCGCGATTGTCATGTTCCCGCACTGAGAACATGACTCATTCATGAGCGCTGCTTCAGCGTGCTGTAAGCCCAAGCACGAGACACAGCGATCATGACCGTCAGATGAAGCCAGGAAGCGACCACATCCAGAAACGCACGAGCGGGAAGCCATCTTTAAAAAGACGCCCGTGTGATACAAGTAAGGTTTTATTAACTACATAAACACTTAAACTAGTCTAACATACTACATAAACACATTAAGCCGGTCTAACATACACATACACACACACACACACACACATACAGTTGGTATAGGAAAGGGTTAAAGTTTAACTCAGCATAGAAAGAGGCATAAAGAATGGATTTTATGGAACACTTTGCATGTATATTCAACAGATCAAAGCCTTCAGGGATACGTCAGATTCTGAGTTCAAACACACCTTGTAGAAAGGTGTAACTGATACTTAATGCATCAATTAAATCGACTAAGTTTGATACTTGCGTATGTCTGAAAAAGATTCCTGATGCAATCTTAAGGCCCCAAGATCTTGCTGAAGTTGGTTGATGAGAAAGAACCAGTTTGAGTCAGAGTCACTTGATGAATGGAAAGGACTAGGCCGAAGAAAGGCCTGGCACAAGCTTTGGTATCCTGCAGCGTTTTTCTCACATCTTCTTAGCTTATGACCGAACCACCGACTGGGGCGGGTCTCTTGAAGTGTGGCCTTTAAAGCCTGCAGAGATTCACGCCTCTCAAGATGGGCTTGCCCAATGGGGAAGTCCGGAATCTCAAGTGGGAGTTCTGCGTTTTTATGGCCCTTTGTCTCTAAGCATGGTATTTTGCATATGTAATTCACTTGGGTGTTGATGCAGAAATTAGTAATGATTCTTAGAACATCCATATGTTGCAGAGGTATCAGCATGTAATATGCACTCTCAGTTAGATCATCCGAAGACGAATTCATAGATACTAGACATGGTAGAGTTACTTCTATGAATGAGTGGTTTATCGTAAGCATGAATAAAAATAGTCTATAATACAACAGATTAATACAAAACAGCAATAATATACACAATGGCCTGAAGGATATGTGTATTCAATCAAAGAAAGGTTTTCCTATGAATTAATTAGAGAACAGTCCATTTCTCTGGGCATTATGTGTCTTTCTTATGAGGAAAATGAGGGAGTTTGTCTGCCTGCATTCCTTTAGGCCATAAAACCAGTGATATCAGCATTGGTTACCATGGAACCAGAGGCCTGTTCTGCCTTTCTGAGGTGTTAGGTGCATTTCGGGGGAAGGGTCCATAGACCCTCGTAATTGGCCATTTGGTTAGGTGAGGGGGAGTTAGATATTATTTGTTAAATATAACAAAAAGTTGTGTGTCTGATTGCTCCAAATGCTACAAACGTGACTGACTGAAAGGGAACCACAATATAATGCATTGAACCACTAAATAATGCTATTATAATACTATATAATAGCCTAATACATATACACATATATACAGTGGGTACGGAAAGTATTCAGACCCCCTTAAATTTTTCACTCTTTGCATGATACATATTTGCATGTTCACATGTTTTTCTTAAATTAAATATATACTGTTATCTATATAGTGCATTCAGTTATGCTCAGAGAACAATAGTTTTAGGGGTAGTGCATAATAATATAATATTGTAATGAGGAAATCCATTGAAATGGTACATTTGTATTAAGAACATTCTACTTTTGATTAGTTTCAACGTGAAATTGTTGCTTTTTTTCAAAACTAATTAGAAGACTTGAGTCAAGTCTCAAGTGTTCTATTCAAGTGTAATAGACAATAGCCAGAAGAGATGGAGTCTCAAAGTTCTTCAAAAACATCTAGCTAAAGGTAGCTTCTTTATAAAACTTTGGAAGGAAACTTTCATCATCACACTTTCCGAATATATTTTTATCACTCCTTGCATCACACTAATTACTATCATTCTGCTCATGACACAACTCTGACAGAGGTGAACGCACCATCATCACCACCTGTCCTTGTTTTAATAGGAGCCTGTGCCATCATGGGGACATTCTCAGCGGTGAAAGCACATTATAATTTGATGCCATTCAACCACTTTGAATGCTACTAATTGCATCAAACTACCACAGAGGACCCAAAGACATTGTGATAATCTGGTAAAAGACTCTGAGCTCTTGTCCCAGACACACCCCTCCTCCTGTTATAATTGATCATGGGAGCAGAAATAAACACAGATTGACACCCGTCTCCAATATATGGCATCCCTTCAATCAATTAATTTCACCTTCAGAGCTGACGTTAAGCGCAGTTAGCTCAGTCAGACTCAAACAGCTGCCATCGATTCAGGTCCCAGTCCTGAAACATCAATATGAGTCTCGTATGGAGCCCACTGAAAGCTCCCTGTTCATTGATCACCTTGTTCACAAGCAGGTGGCTCTTCCTTATAATGCCTTCGCAACAGCATCTGAAACATCGGTCTGTGCAGGGCCTGAAATGTTAAGACAGGCAATTCATGACCCGCTACATCACCTGTCAGACGCAGACAACACCTAATGGGTGATACATCATCGTTGACCTGCAACAACCTTGGTTATTCACCTTCTCCTCACAACCTGCCCGGGCCGGTGCTAAAATGAAAATTTCACACTTCTCCAGCCTCTCAGACTGGCTTGATGGTCGTTGATCATGATTGTGGTGGAAAATGAGAGGGAACTGTGCAGAAAGTTTGATGAATACTGTAGTAGAATCATCCACTGGAAACCTGTTTTTCTTTATTTTTGGAGACGGCTCATCTGGCAACACTGCTCTAATTTCACCCCTAAACATTAGGCTTTGTAGTCAGACTGCAGCAAATTCCCTACTGTAATAGAAGACTCATTAGGATTCAGTTTGGGTTTGGTGCAGCTTGCGGCTGGAGAAGAAATTGAAATGGCTTTTCTACATTTAGCACTAAATGAAACATTAATGTCACATGAAAACAACTGCAAACTATGTCTCATATTTGTTTTCGGAGCCGTCTATCTTTTGAATATTTATTAGATGATGAAAGCATTGTTTTGAGAGAAGGAGCACTTCTCTAATTTAATAAGCATTTTACAGGCCTGGTACATTATTCTGGAGCAAACTCACTGAGGCATTTCTGGATCAAGTGGACACATTTATCTCTGTTTATTTTCCTGCTTATGAATTTAAATGCCAGGATATTTGAACTTACATTGAGCTAATATCTCAATGTAATTATTGAAGTAGAACTACATGTGAAAAATGCATCTTTAAGGTTGCTGTACTGTTCAATATGAGTCACTTTAAAGAGAATAGCAGTGACTCTGATTGTACAGTTAGTGCCTCGTGTTCAGTTACAACCTAATCATTCCTCATTTATGTAAGCTTTTAGTGCGCTGGAGTGCTCATCTATTCAAGCTCATTCTGAATTCCATGAACTCAGCATGGTCCAGCCCCACTACAAAGACACTGTCAGCTTGATGCTGATCAATTCATACCCTCTCCTTCACAGGTTTTAAGAAGAGATATCAGGTTTTGAAACACACATTCTGAAGATGACTGACCCTGTTCTCATCACCTGGTCAATTGGTCCTGGTCCCCTTAACAGAGGGTTTAGCTGCATTGGCCTTGTTGGCTGGTGATAGACACCTGCGTGATGGTGGAGAGGGGTGGGTCGCCCTGTAGAGTGTCAGGAGGGTCAGCAAGTCGAACTAATGTGATTCTTTGAGAATAACTCATGTACCCAGACTTCCATGGGTTTTAAAGGGTTGCATTCCTGAATTTCAATTAAGGTAGAGAAGAGAATGCAGAATTACAATTTAAATTGAAATTAATGAATTGCAATTAAAATTAAGTGAAATTCAGATAAATAACTGTTTTTTTAACTAATTTTGAATGGGTAGACAGATTTGTTTTGAAAATTTTGGGGAAATTCTTTGAAATTGAAATTAATGAATTGCAATTAAAATTAAGTGAAATTCAGATAAATAACTGTTTTTTTAACTGTAATTTTGAATGGGTAGACAGATTTGTTTTGAAAATTTTGGGGAAATTCTTTAAGTTTGAAGGTTGTCTTGAAGGACAGAATAGCGATATTTAGACAGGACTATTTTCCCTGGAGCATGTACTTTGCATTTTTAAATCTTATTTGAATCAGTCAAGTCTGTGTTTTTCCTCACACAAACTGTGTAAAAATTCCAGAGCAAATTACCTATTGTTTTTCGGCTAACTTTGTGGTGGAGAAATTGAATCCCGTCAGAATGTCTGTGATTTTTGATATTATCACAATGCTTCTCCTTATGTGTTTTTTTGACTAAGCTGAGCTACCGTTTGCGTACTAATCTTACGCATGATGCATCTTTCAGTATGAACAGCATCCAACGAAAAAGGACTACAATAGGACTACAGTTAAATTGATTAAGGCGAACCAAATTGCAGAAAACTTGTATGGCTATTTTAATTAAAAGTCAGATAAGTCTAAATTTCTCTGCTCAGTTATGGGTTTATTCTAAGGAGCCACTGCAATAAACTTTATTTTTAAGTTTATTTAAATAAGGTTTTTATTATAAATGAGGATTATATTAAAACATTCATTCATTAAAAGACACGTCATAAATAATGCACTCAGCCACAACAAAGGATCTTCTATGATACCCACATCTAACTGTCCCACATCTTTACTGTCAATTTAGATCAATTTAGTGCATCCTCGCTGAAAACAAGTATTAATTTAAATTTATTTAAAGCCCCCCCATTGCTGTTCTTTTGAACTTTCAATTAATTAAAGAATCCTGAAAAAAGTACACTTTTGTACAGCATGAAAAGGTTGAATAAATATACAGAACGAAACTAAACATATAAATTAACCAAGCAACACAAACCAAAATTATATCAAAGTCAGATATATATGATACAGTAGACAGACAGACAGACAGACAGATAATTTTCTCAACACAATTTATGCTGCCATTATATTGCTATTCACAAGTACACTTCTACTTCATAAAGAAGGAAACACTATTTGTTTCTGTCTCATTCTTCAAAAAGAGGAGGAGAAAAGGAAAGATCATTCCAATGAGCAGTTTACCCTTTACTTTAAAATATCGTAATGTTTCCCCCTTCTTTAGCGAGACAACTTGCAAGTACAGTGGGCAGGTGTTCTGAGATTTGTTTAGTATATTTTCAATAACAAACCTCATTAATCAGCCGACAGATCAAAGTGTGATGCTGCAGATGAATTTTAAATATTTAAACCCTCCCCCCATTCAAATGCTATGAGTGATCAAAGCAATTCACTTTAATTTCATAAGTCATTTTATTGGTAGAGAGAGGCATAAACAAAGACACACACAAAGTCCAATTAAATGTCTGGGATTTTCTGTAAACCTTCCCTGCTCTTTTTTTTTCCATTTCTGAACACTCCTCTCGCTTTGTGAAAGTGAAGCGTTGGGAAAATGCAAGAAGAATGAGGTAATTAATTAATGCGGTTGTTTATATATGAGCTGCCAAGGAACGTTAAAGAAGCCATCAAAGGAGGAAAACACTTTGCAATGTGGCAGGGATTTGAGCTTTCCAGTTTAAAGTTAATTAAGGTGCCTGAGAAAACAAATATACTTAAACTTTCATTCTCACCCAATTTCCTCTGCAGTTCTGACCACATCTGCATGCTTGGATGCCATTTTTTGCCTGGTCATTTCTAGTGGGCTGTGATGGGTGTTAATCTAAGAAGGAGAAAATAAGGAATCAAAATGGTGGAAAGGAGAGTCATGCAAAGCAGCAGGTTCTTCTTCATTTCTGCAGTTTTAATGTAAGGCAGACTACATTTACTTCCTGCAAATTAACTTTATGGTGATTTTCCATTAAAGCCAGCCAGGACAGAGCAGTGGTGTGTATTAGTCAAGCTTACTGTAGGTCACACCTGTTACCAGAGGCTTTACTTCTATGCAATCTAAATGTGAAGTGTCAGCTCCTCCACAGAATCCTGATTGCAGAAAGAAACACTCCAGTGCCAAATTCATTCTCCGTTCCTGTCGTGTGTGTTAACAGCCAGCCTATTTATAAGCCTGCTTAACTTGCAAAGCCTGGGGCCAGGCGATCTGACTCAATGACTGCAATAAAACTCCTAATATACACCTTGGCATACGTCTCCATTAGGATAAATTCCTTTTTCCTTTTTTAAAAGGTGAGGTCATGGCATGCTAATTGGTCCCAATCAAGTTTGTAATCTAATCCAATTAGAGACTGACACTCTGCTCATGGAAACCTTAATTGAGATTTTGTGTCTGTGTGAAGCTGTCAGGAGGAGAGTTATAGGGGAGGAAATATTTCCTGTTCACTGTAATTTGGAACCAAGGTGAGGCCTATTAAAAAATGACCAGCTTTCTGTTGCGTTTTAACACCTGGAAGAAATCCTAGTGTCTGTCAAGCGTGGAATTGTGCACTTTATTGCAACTATTGTATATGTTGATTGTATATGTAAGTTCTTGAAGGGTTAAGACCCCCCCCCCCCCCAAAAAATTTGGAACCAAGGTGAGGCCTATTAAAAAATGACCAGCTTTCTGTTGCGTTTTAACACCTGGAAGAAATCCTAGTGTCTGTCAAGCGTGGAATTGTGCACTTTATTGCAACTATTGTATATGTTGATTGTATATGTAAGTTCTTGAAGGGTTAAGACCCCCCCCCCCCCCAAAAAAACCCTTTTTAGATA
>NW_015506130.1:214059-258375 GCF_001515645.1 Sinocyclocheilus grahami
TTTTAATAAATCAAAAGAGTTTTTTTGGGGGGGGGGGGTCTTAACCCTTCAAGAACTTACATATACAATCAACATATACAATAGTTGCAATAAAGTGCACAATTCCACGCTTGACAGACACTAGGATTTCTTCCAGGTGTTAAAACGCAACAGAAAGCTGGTCATTTTTTAATAGGCCTCACCTTGGTTCCAAATTACAGTGAACAGGAAATATTTCCTCCCCTATAACTCTCCTCCTGACAGCTTCACACAGACACAAAATCTCAATTAAGGTTTCCATGAGCAGAGTGTCAGTCTCTAATTGGATTAGATTACAAACTTGATTGGGACCAATTAGCATGCCATGACCTCACCTTTTAAAAAAGGATAAATTCCTTTTTCCTTTTTTAAAAGGTGAGGTCATGGCATGCTAATTGGTCCCAATCAAGTTTGTAATCTAATCCAATTAGAGACTGACACTCTGCTCATGGAAACCTTAATTGAGATTTTGTGTCTGTGTGAAGCTGTCAGGAGGAGAGTTATAGGGGAGGAAATATTTCCTGTTCACTGTAATTTGGAACCAAGGTGAGGCCTATTAAAAAATGACCAGCTTTCTGTTGCGTTTTAACACCTGGAAGAAATCCTAGTGTCTGTCAAGCGTGGAATTGTGCACTTTATTGCAACTATTGTATATGTTGATTGTATATGTAAGTTCTTGAAGGGTTAAGTAAACCCCCCCCCCCCCCCAAAAAAACCTGTTTGAATTCATGAAAAAAGTCCATACAAGTCTACACAAGTCAATGGGGTCCAAAACAACAACAACAACCTTTTTATTTGTGTGTGTGTTTCATAGAAAATTAGAAATGCATGCAAGTTTGGAACAAAATGTAGGTACATTAATGTTGACAGAATTTTTACTTTTGGTGAAGTATCCTTTTAATCAAATTCCTGCACTGCCTTTTACTTCTCTCAATATTTTATTGAGTATATATATCTATGCATCTAACAATCGATTAAGCAAATTAATTTTTTCCAAGGTTAATGCTCATTGAGTGTTGTGCTAGCACATCTTCCACAGTTGATGTAATATGATGTGCTCTTCACGAAATCTGGATTCCGCACCTCCCCGGCTGTGTGAGAGGAAGCTTTTCCCTAGTGGATCTGCAGGGTTTTCATGAACAGGCAGATGGAGAAAACATTGTTGACATTAAACTGTTCCTCTTTTAAGGAATTGTTGTGACAAGGTGGAGCTCCCATCACTCGAAATAGCAGCTGTGTACTGTTTACAAAGAGGCCCAAAGCAATGCTTGTTTCCATTGAAATGGTGGCAACCATCTCTCTCTGTCTTCCCCTCACTGCTACTTCTTTGTAATGAAAAAGCTGCTCACATTAGAGATTCCGCCTCATATTTTGCTGTCATTTGTTTTTCTTCATCGCACCCTTTCCACCGGAGTAATTTAGTATGTACTGGAATGGCTTTCATTTAAAAACAAACATCATTATTTCCTATTTGCAGCGTCAAAAAATAAATAAAATAAAATGGACGAACGTGGTCCCCCACCACTTCAATCTGTATTGTCCTCAGTATAATTGTGAGTTCAGTTAAACAAGTTAAAAACACAAACTGGTGGAACCCTGAAAAAGGAAGCTAATGATTTGTCAGTGTGAAATCTCCAATGGCGAGTCAAATCAATGAGCTGTTCCAGGTTCATAATTACTGCTCTTTTTGCCAGCATAAGGAAAAATCAATAAAGTCAAGTACATGAAGCACAAACCCCATTGTGTTGTACACAGAGCAAACAGACATCATGTGATTTGCTTTACAGTCAGTATCTACACAGGCCCCATCACACATGCAATTTATTATTATTATTATTATTATAGCTGTAAATGTCAATGTCTGTCTAAAATGTATAAAAATATGCATGATTTAAATTCAACATATCACATTAGTAAAATGATTATGTAAAATCCATCTTTCCATGGCCTTTGACCCTGACCTATTTTTCACTTGACCCCGCACCAATCTCATGTTGTCAGCTTTAATGGCCTATTTCCTGCAGATAACACTGCACTTCAAACAAACCACAGGCTCTGCTTTTCAAGCAGCATGTCCGTAATTTATCTTTTCAGTTAATAATTGTAGGTATTTGCATTAAATTTGGCAGCAAATAAATTCTAAGTCTTTCTATTTCTATTATGTTAAAGATCTAGTTACATCAGATGTACAGTACACTGTAAAATATAATGTTAGTTTGAAATACAAAAAAAAAACGTTAAATGTTAAAAAATATTTTCATTCAAATGAATCAGTTATAAATAGGTCAAACAGTATATCTAACTATATTATTATTTATTATTTAATATTTGAGCCAGCCTGAATACATTAGGTTACACCAACAAACAAGCAGAAATCAAGCAAAAACATGCTTGGGACAATTGCACATTACAACTTTTTACAGTGTAGCACAGCATTTACTTTTATTATAGCCTGTATTATAGTATATGTACACTACACTTTGCTTACCTTAATCCTAATATTAATTTATTTTCATACAGTAATGCCACTGAAAAATGTATCATTTCAAAGCTAAACAACAAATCTCATGCTGTCCTAAAATGTTTGACCCACGTACTGCTGAGATGGCTGACAGAATTCAAAATGTATACAAATGCAAAATGTCAGTGAAACTTAGTGATGTGCCTATAGCCATTCCTTTTTTTTTGTAGTCAACCCCCAGAACCCCAATCCAATCAATTCCACATCTCCAAATCACAGATCATAACTCCAGTGAGGTTTGAGAAAAGAAGAACTTTCATCTGACAAATGGTACCTCTTTTTCCACTGTCCTGTGAGAATGTATCTTTCTCCATAAATCTGTTGATGACAAGCACCCCTTTTCTTTCACTCAACTTATCTCAGCTGCTCCTCTTACAAATGGGCCTCTCTCGTCTGCTTGTCTGCACGCAGACACACCTTTTATCTGAGACTAGGCGCAAATGTCACAAATACGTCAGGTGTCCGAATAACCGAATAACCACTGTGAGAGCGAAACATTTGCACTATAAACAAGAACGCAAAAAGCTGATTTCTTATCTAATTTAACCTCCCCCCTACAAAAAAAGGGAAAAACTTCAAGAGTCACACTCTTCACCCTCCTCCTCTTTCAAACCTTTATTCTTCTTTTTGATGCTCATTCATTCATAGGTTTAAAGAAAAAAGAAACAATGTTAAAGACATCAGAAGACTGAAATATATTTTATTCATATATCTTGGTTAATTCAGAGTAGAAGCTTTCATGGAGATCCCTTTGTGCTAATTAAGGAGGTGTGGAGGAGAGAGGTGAAACAGTGAGAGGGAATATTCTTTTGCTCTTAAGATGAGCACTTTATGCCTTGGAAACTCATTTCAACTGCACTATTTTGGGATTTATCATTGTGTACACGCTCTCTGTGTTAATCTGTGAAACACCTCTATGACATTTGTACAGTAAAGAATAATGATATATCCCTCATAACAGTGTGTGGGAAGTTGCTATTTGCAACAACACAGCAATTACACTACAGTTCTGCTGTTAACAGACTTCTGCATGTTTACAAATCACTCAGCTGTATAACCATCTTGAGATCACATGACCAGCCACGGCTCTCAAAAGAGTTAATAATAATAATAATAATATACAGTTAATTGCTCTTTTTCAGTGCCCACGGCAAATTGCAACACATGAACAAAAACTGATCTAAAAAAAGGAAAATCTGGGTGTTGCATGACCCCTTTAAGATTCTAAGAAATTTATAAGAATGTTCTTATAAGTTCAATTCTTGAAAATTTTTAGAAAGAATTTCTCAAATATCCTAAGACAAAAATTGCAGCCTTTCGTGTTATCTGTTTGAATGGGTCTTTCTGAAGACTTTAATATCTTTTTTTTTTGCATTGTATGCGGATTAAGTATTAATATATTATACAGTATAAATATTAATCATAATAATGTGTACAGTATTTTCATTGTGACTAATTCGAGGGGAGTTCAGCACTTTGTGTACTTATTTTTTTTAACGTGCCATGTAAAATGTATTTATTTTCAAAGAATCTTAAGATGGAGTGGTCTGTTGCATTCTTTTGCACTCCATCTGTCTTGCACTCGCTCTAGAGTGAATATGTCCCATATCTCTGTGTGTGAGAGTGTGTGTGCTAAACACATTCTGTGTATGTGCATCTTCCCATGTGCTGAATGCTGTAAAATCATTCAATTAAAAACAAGATTCATATTTGACTCATTTTTGTAGAGTTTTTACTAAATTTCGAATTCAACGTCACGCATAATCATGACCAGTCATTGTTTACTTTATCGATCACTGGTGTCACTTGAGATTACCCATTATATTATAACGCTTAATATTTAAAATAACATAACAAATTAACGTCTTACTTGTGGGGATTTAAGGAAAGTTGGAGGTTATCCAACTTTAAGAGTTTTTTTTTTAAATAATTTTTAAGTACATTCATTTCAGGAATTAAACTTTTTGTCTTTACAACAATAACCTGCAGAAAAAAAATGTAAACATTCGTAATGAATGTTTTTGGGAAAACAAAATGTTATTTATTTTTTTATTCTTAAATTAAGAGGGCAATAGCAGTTCGGAAAAAAAAAGTTTCTGACTGTTTATTTCAAATTGTCAATCCCTGAAGAGGAACGTCTCTAGGTTACGTATGTAACCATGGTTCCCAGAGGGAATGAGACGCTGCGTCAAGATCGCTTTGGGAACACCCTTGCGTGACCGCGTTCTGAAGCACATGTCAAATCCGTCTAATGGAGCAGCGAGACGTCACGAGCAGGGTGACGTAAGCACCAGAAAGCATAAAAGCGCATCTGGCCGGGCGCAAACCAGCTTCGATGAAGTAGCGCCTGCAGGGATGCAGGGAGTATGGCAAAGAGACGCAAGGTGTTATCCTTTCCTCCCCAGGTGGGGCTGCCCTCAGGGGCTGTTGGCGTCAGGACCGCTTAGTCGAGGTCCTCTTTGACAAAATAACGGTTTGCAGATCCGTCTTCGGTCTAGAGGACCCTGACTGAGAGCGTCGCCTCGACCCCCGTTCTTTTTGCGGAGGGGTGCGGGTTGCAATGCTCTGTTTTTGTGACTGGCGATATGAGGAGCCTGACGGCTGGGGCTGCTCCCGCTCAGCAGCCCCATGGGCCTGGGAGCGACGAGGGAGGAACCGTTGAAACGCTGCCGCTTGCTTTTTCGCCTCCTGGAACCTGTCGACGACAGTGTTAACTGCGTCGCCGAAAAGGCCAGAGGGTGAAAGCGGGGCGTCTAGGAGGAAGAATCTGTCCTTATCCTGCACATCGGACAGATTCAACCACAGATGCTGCTCCGTGGCCACCACCGTGGCCCGGAGGGACAAATCTGTGCGGTGCCTCGGTAACAGCGGGACTGCTGCCAGCGGGATCGCGAGCCTGGCGCTCTCATCAAACACGGCCAGGCGAGAGCGGAGCGTGCGCAGCGAGAGCAGCTCGCAGTCATGACAATCAGCCCCCTCGAGAGCTGACCGTGCATGCTCCGCTCCCAAAAAACGACACACAAATCGTGTGTATTCCTTGCCGTCAGATATCGTGGGCAGGGAGGAACACAGCGTTTGAATCAAACTAGCTCTAATTTATTATGAGTTTAATAATCAGTGTGATTTTAATTTAGTTTTCACAGGGGTAATGATTCAGAAAAAGAATGTCTTCAGAGAAATAAGAGGAGTGATTTGAAGAACCTGTATGAGAGACATCAAGTCCCTGTATCATAGTGGTTAACATGAGGTACTACACAACAAGCTGAGCAAAGAGTCTCAGACAGCATAGACATATTTCTTCTTTCTGACTTTTTCTTGCTTCAAAGAATCTTGATTAAAATTATGTGGTGTGACTTGAGGCAGTCTTTAGTTTTCGGCTCCTGCTAGTGCTGTGGGACTCCTCGCCTGCTCACAGCTCGTTTAGCTGATGTGTTTGCCCCTGGTGACTTCTAAACTAAAGTGATTTATGCATACAGTGTTTTAATTGCTAATATAACACTAGTATTTTATTTGTCAGTGATCTATAAGACCACTTTAAACCTTTTACCTTCTGACTGGAGTGTTTTTTTTATTATTTTGTCACAGGTACACAGGTATCATATTATGTTAAATACTTCAGTGTAATGGATGTGTCATGGTGAATTATGCTAATTGTTGTACCATGCAAGTTGATCATGCATAGATGATAAGAACATTCCCAAGACAAAGGTTAATATTAGCACAGAGACTTTCTTCATCTAACCTCTTAATTAACCAAGTAGCCTATCTGTCTGGTCACATTTTACTCATCAGTGTAAATGGTGAAAGGGTAGAGAAAGCCACAGAGAGAGAGAGAGAGGTTAGATCAACATTTGTACTTCATGTAGTTAGTAAGAGCTGTGGAGATGTACAATGCAGTGGAGGGTTTAAGTTTGATATTGTGATAAACCAGTGAAAACTGAGCAGTGTGGATAAATCTGGTAACTTTATCCGGTAAAACAGTCAATTCTGTTTTTTTGTTTTTTGTTTTGTTACATATATATATTTTTTGTTTTGTTTTAAAATGTAATTTAGTTATTTTTACTGAATTTTCAGCAGCCATTAATCAAGTCAAGAAATAATTTTAATATGCTGATTTGGTGCTCATAAACACACACACACACACACACACACATTGTACCATGCAAGTTGATCATGCATAGATGATAAGAACATTCCCAAGACAAAGGTTAATATTTGCACAGAGACTTTCTTCATCTAACCTCTTAATTAACCAAGTAGCCTATCTGTCTGGTCACATTTTACTCATCAGTGTAAATGGTGAAAGGGTAGAGAAAGCCACAGAGAGAGAGAGAGAGAGGTTAGATCAACATTTGTACTTCATGTAGTTAGTAAGAGCTGTGGAGATGTACAATGCAGTGGAGGGTTTAAGTTTGATATTGTGATAAACCAGTGAAAACTGAGCAGTGTGGATAAATCTGGTAACTTTATCCGGTAAAACAGTCAATTCTGTTTTTTTGTTTTTTGTTTTGTTACATATATATATTTTTTGTTTTGTTTTAAAATGTAATTTAGTTATTTTTACTGAATTTTCAGCAGCCATTAATCAAGTCAAGAAATAATTGTAATATGCTGATTTGGTGCTCATAAACACACACACACACACACACACACACACAAGTGTGTATGTGTGTGAAAATATTAATTTATATATAATATTAATATTATATTATAAATGATATAAATAAATACATAAAGTAACACACACACACACGTAGGCACTTGTGAAGGCACTTTACAAAGTGTTGATTGGTGATTACATAAAAGGGATTTTACAAGGACATGATATGCAAACTTTTATCTTTAACTACCAAAGTGAATGAAGACGGGAGTAGATCTTCTGTTTATGTTGAGTGTTGGCAAGTTGATTAAGTGAGTAACTTTTCTATTTTATCTGACATGGAAAAAAATAGGAACCATTAATATGCTGATTTGGTGCTCATAAACACACACACACACACACACACACAAGTGAAAATCTTCTGTAGACCTTCTGTTTATGTTGAGTGTTGGCAAGTTGATTAAGTGAGTAACTTTTCTATTTTATCTGACATGGAAAAAAATAGGAACCACATTGGTTAGAACTGTAGTTAATGACGTCAAACAGGTGGTGGAGCAATATGCGTTTGCGGATGTTCTTTAAGACAATAGATTCTGGAAAGACTAAATCATTAGATGGTAATGACAGAACTTGAGACCACATTTGGCTAGCTGTGCTATTGGGAAACGCATCTCAGTACAGTAACTAGTGACATATAAAATTGCTGGAAATGTGAATGAGGCTTCATGTGTTAAAAAGTAGTTTGGTAAGTTTAACGGTTGGGTAGGTTTTTCAGTTAAACTGAGCCATAAAACTCCAAATGGTTTATTGCTAACAATAAGTCAGATGTTATGTGTCACTTGGAAATCTTACTATCAAGGTCATGTGTCACTGGAAATCTAGGGCTGACGATGGGAGTGGGGCTCATCAGTGCATTGAGAGAACATCCCCATTTCTCCATCAGTGCAAATTAGATGCACAAATTATTCAGAAACTTTCGTCCATCATCAGTGGCTCTGAAAAGTGCTTACTGGGGTTAACATACCACAGAAAGCTTAAAGTGCACTTATTCATTTCAAAGAAAATATTTAATGCTGCCGAAGCATCCGGCCTCAGCCAGATCTCAAGTGGTCATCCACGCTAAACTGGTGGTAAGATTTACCAATGAGCCCAAGCGGGCTCTGCAAATCGACTTGCCTTCCTCAAACAAATGAATTAAAATTCTATTGCAGCGAGCGGCCCTCACATACCCTTAATGCTACAGCACATTTGAAAAAATCCTCCTGACTGAGATATGATATGTTATATGGACTTATTTTAGACCTTGAGGCACAGTCTAAAAAAAGGCCGTAAAAATACAGTCCAATATACTTTGTTAATATGAGGGAGTGTTCTAGCCATATATTGAATTACACATTGCATTGTGTTTTAGAGTTGCAGGAAAAAGTCCTGGTAATTTTCTGTCAGGATATTATCTGTTTTTTCTTCTATTTTTACAGAAAAAGGTTTACCTACATGTGTTGCCAAATTATATTTGGACATATGCAGTAAGCCACACTTAAAATATATGAATGCTTTATACAACAAAATATCAAACCAAGTATAATTTATTTTAAAAGACAATAAATACACTTTTCAAGTAAAACATTTTCAAATTCTGACTGATTCGATAAATAGATAATTACTTTCATGTTATAGCAGATATTACATTTCTCTAAATTCAGTCTAATGTGTTTTTAAAAAATTCTAAAAACTAAAATACTAGAAATGAATTTAGGCATCACTACATTATAGCATGCAGTGGTAAAATACAGTAGATATTCATTTTGAGATTTGCTTAATGTTTAACATTTAGCATAACATTTGACAGTGCTATTTTATATATTGCTAATATATTGTGCATCCCTACATTTAACAAGAAAAAGTTTCAAATGATAAAACAACAAATGTATTGTTCAAAATTGGGACAAAACACATTTTTATTGTGTTGTCAAATGATAGTGGGAACATAGTTGTGATGAACTGTGCCTTGCTAAAACTGACTTCATAACATGCACTAAAAATAATTTTGACACCAGCTGCATTACAGTCATTACAAAAATTTCTCAAAAAAAGTCAAGTGAATTAAGAAAATGCAGACTCTTGGTATGATATTTTGGGTAACACTTTAGTATAGGGGCCAATTCTCACTCTTAACTAGTTGCTTATTAGCATGCCTATTATTAACATATTGACTGTTTATTAGTACTTATAAAGCACTTATTCTGCATAACCATGTTCTACATCCCTAATCCTAAACGTAACAACTACCTCACAAACTATTATTTAGCAGCAAATAAGGAGTTATTGAGGCAAAAGTCATAGTGATTTTTTTTTATACTGAGATTTGGACCTTAAAATAAAATGTGACCATATTTTGTTATGTAACACAATGGCATTCATACTTTAATTGTAAAAGCATCCTAATACGTTTGGGGGCCACGGTACAGAATGTTTTTTCCCCCTCTCCAGTTCATCTTGGAAACTTTTGAAATATAACACATAGATAGATAGACACATAACCCTGAAGTTTAAATGTATGTGAGATATATGTATACTATAAATTATTATTGAGCTTGCTTCAACCTACATTACTAAACATGGCATGCAGCATACAAAGTCAGTAAATCTTTATGGGTCTCAAGCTGTCAACCTCATCTTCTCTACCAATCTCGTGCTCTTTTTCTCTTTCTTTATCATACAATGCCTCTCTCAGCCCTGCTGAATGCCCATGGCATGCCCTGACTTGCCTTCACATTGACTTCCACCAAACAGTAGAGTCCAGGGCCAAAATAATTTGTATCTGTTCAATAAATCATTAAAGACTGTCATGCTATGTTCTACACTCTTCTCCTCACCCTTCTCTCTCCCCATTCCCTTCTCTCAAAGGTCTTGTTAATGTTTCAAAACTGCACATAAGACACAGCAGCCAGACGCTTAATTTGAAAGGCGCCCATAGGGCACCTGCAGGATTTTTTTCTTTGACTCCTCTCGCCTCTGTAGTGTTAACACCTAGTGCATTTCAGACGGAGGATGTCAAGGCTAGGGGGTGAGGGGGAGGATGGAGGGACAGGGGGAAGAATTGTACAAAGTGTGCCCTCCAGAAACAGCTTTTACTCTAAAAACCTCATCTGATGAGTGCCATACGATGAAGCATGGGGTTAAGTGCTTTAATGCATCAGTTTTTAAATTGTAAAAGGTAGATATAGACAGTCAAAAGCACACAGTGACGGCCCAGGCAATTTTAATTCTAAAAGGTTTATGATGTTTTGAATTACACTTCTTAATATTTTCTTCAGTGTAAGAGTTAATTTCATGTCACTGGTTTCTGAATTATGTTTCAAAAACAAAATGCAAACTTGAGTGGTGGAGGAGCACATGAAAATGAAAAGCAGGATATTAACTACGGCACAGCCATTAAAAAGTCATGTGGTTTCACTGAGATGTGCTTGCTGACCCATGCAAAAAGTGTCCTGATGAGTCCATTTAAGATGCACAAAACTAACGAACTGCAAAAAAAAGCTTTTTTATGCATTAAATGCCTCTTGGAAACTGTCGATAACCTTAAAAAGTCTAATGATTTCTCATCAGTGCTTGAATGAACCGTAAAATCACCTTCTGAGATATTGACATTTACACAGTCATGAGCAGCAGAACTCGAGTCTCCATATAACAGCTGACGGCTACTTATTCCGCAAGAAAATCAACCTTAGTGCTGAGCTATGGAAACCAATGCTGTATGCATTCATTTTAGATAAATAGTTAACTCTCTGCCTCATAAATAATAGATAAATACTCATTAATAATTTGATCAAAAATATCCCCAAGCAGTTTTTGCCTCATTGTACATCATTTTTTAAGTATGTCAGATGAACCCTCATTTATTTTCAATTCCATGCCATGTCTGTGTTTTGTAAATTTGTATATTGGTCTTTCTACTTATTTATTTTACAGATACAGTTTTAATATTTGATGTGTAGCACTAAATTGCATTTGTTTCCTTTTTATGAAGAGACTCCGCAAACTACATACAAGAAGAAGGGTGCTGAGATTATAATAGTGAGGTTTATTAATGTCCATAGGATTCAAGAACATCATTAATTAAAAAAAATAAATACATACTGTGCATGAACCGTGGGGGTAATTTGCCTTGTGATTGCTGAGGGAAATTATTAGAATTATTCTAGCCTTACTTGTTTACTAAAGAAGTACAACTGAAATACCATGTTTTCATTGAATTACAAGTGTGATTGAAAGGTTGGCTGGATTTATCCTGCAAGAAAGTAGACAGTGTGGTTTTCCCCTGAGCGAAGCATTTAAGAAGTAATAGTGACAGCAGTAGTAAAAGTATTACTACTAATATTTTGTACTACTACAAAATATTACCATGATTTACTCAAAATACATTGGAATTAAAAAAAGGAAAAATAAGTAAGTTCAGTTTTGTCTACGGTTTAATGCTGCATGAGAGCTCTTGTCAGACAGACATTTCTTGATTTGGACTTTTCAGCAATACATTGTCAGCTTTTCCTAAGCAAACCATGGCTAAAAACGAGAGTGGTGGTCAGAACTAGCTGCTCATTACTGAGAAGAGCTCAGTTCCTGTCTCAGAGCCCTGCTTCACCCCAGGGTGCTAACATTGCTCAGAACCCATTCGGCAGCAGGTATGGGTTGAACTTTCCAATGAAATTATGCTTCTTGACATCTGCCCAAACAGTGCTTAGCCAAACACCAGGAAGGCTGTTTGTGAAAATCTATCACAGTTGAGGGCACTGTTTGTGGCAATCTCTGCACATCTGTGCTGGAGATGTGAGGGGCTGGAAGTGGGGTCCAGGAGGTGTAGATGGAGTAATCGTTACTGAAGGACAGTGTAAGTGGTGCTTGGCCGCCTGACTATAAATCAAATTTACCGATGTTCTCTCCTGTTCCTGAGTTGGCCGTAGGAGTAGGTCAGTGCACAGTACGAGGCCTGGCACGGCCAGGTTCGCTGGTGCTCACATGACTATTTGTGGAGTGGAGGAGGTGGATAAATGCCATTCCTTCCAGAACGTTTAGTTTAGAGACATGGACCATCAGCTCACTAAAAATTACATTATGGCCATAAAAACATAAACATTAGGTGTTTAAACAGCAACATTTACAAGAAAAAATTACATTATTCACCCTTAGTTGATCTGGTCATATCTGGTCAAGTGTTTGCTGTATAACTTTGACAAAAAGGAAAATAAAGAAACAAATCAGGTGTTCTGATGAAATACATAAGGTTTATTAAAAGTTGTGTTGTTCATTGATTTTGCTGTAAGAATAAAAACACATTTTCACGCATCACATGTTTTTAAAAACTTGACATGATTGTTGAGTTGTGAAGTGTGATGCAAGTGCATTATGAAACGTGGACGAGAAGTGATGTGGAAGCACAGAGGACAGTCACTTCTTGCGCAAGTTTCATCACGCTAACATCACGCTGCACAACGTGCTGACGTTCACAGCTTGCTGACAGCTGGCCGGAAGCAATATTTTATAGTTTAAAAGGTGTAAAATATTAGTATTTTTCTCACACACACTTATCGTTGTATGCAGGGTGCGATTTGTGAACAAACCAGTGGTGGGCATGTTTTGAAAAAACAAAAATATTTTTTTCCCCTTGAAAATATATCACAAATCACAGTGGATATATATATATATATATATATATAATTTTTGACAGCTGTTACAGAAACATTTTTACAATAAATATTCTGATTTGACCTTGAGATTAAATAGCTTCGATATTTGACCACTATTTATGATAATACTTGGTTACAATGACACGAGTTGTTCTTATTTCTGCCAGGAATGCAAAATCAATCGGAAGTTAATAATATTTTGAATAGAATAACAAGATATTAACCTGTACATATTCAATCACATTTGCATCCATTTAATTTTGATCAGTGCTTCGCTACACAACATACATATTTTTACTTCAAAAGTGCGCACGTTATGTATTCACACGATTACCTCACATTTCTTTAATCAGAATATAGAACCATAATTACTGAATGACTCGCAGAAAGACGATTCTCTTCCGATCCAGTCAATATTTTGTGACCATTATTCCCAAATTACGGTGATGGTAACTTCTACGTTCTGTCACATAATGCATTCATACATCAGTTTATTGTATACAATATCTGCATGAGGTCACAGTAGAGTGAGTTTTGAGCAAAAACATTATGTATTAATCTCATACTATCACTCTGAAATAGACAAATGACTCATGCTGAATTTCTGAAAAGCCCTGCATGGATTGAGGCCCGTGAAGCAGGATCACGAAACCCAGACAATCTCTATTAAGTGGGAGCGCTGACAGTTAAAGTCAATTTCTGGTTTTATTGTTGTTTGTATTGTCATGTTGCAGTATTTTACTTAATAAAAATATTTTTATTTTTGGTATTTTATGTGCTCTGTTGGTGGTTGGTGGGGTAGCATCACCCAGGGAGATATTTTTTTTCATCCCCACCGGAGATAAAAATAATTCAGCAGAGGCAGAAGAGGGGAAATCACCCCTTACAAATCGCACCCTGGTTGTATGTCAGAAGACATTGATTCATCAACTGGGTTCATATGGATTACTGTCAAGTTAGTTTTGTGTGGTTTTCAAAGCATTCATTTTGAGGGACCCATACACTTGCATTATTTAAATATTTCCACTTGTATTCCACAGATAAAAGAAAGTCATATACATCCGGGACGGCATGGGATTGAGGAAACGATAAGGGAATTTTCATTTTTGGGTGTAGTATCCCTTTAATTGGAGAACAATTAAGACTGGTTAAGAGTTGTCCAATCAATTCGATTGAAATGAGCAGTTGAACCAGTTTGCAAAGAACTGACTAAAATTTAGCTCTTTCACAAATTGGAAATCACTAAAATGGTCATAGCATTGTGTATTTTTTAATCAAACCAATTAGGCATGAACCCCACCTTGCAGAATCTAAAGATTTAATTGGTCATGTCAATAGCAGTGCTGATTTCCTACACAGCACTGAAACAAATACTAAACCCTAACCCTAACCTAAACAGTAAGACTTAACTTTAATATAACATTGGTAGAACATCCTGGTAGATAGCATTACTGTTTCTTGTGTTTGAATCCATCCGTGATATTTCGAAACTTTTCTTGGCATGATAGAGTGGCTGAGTTGAAATCGACTTGCAGGATAGAGTTTGTGCTTAACTGGTTTGGAGGGAAAAAATAACAGTGTAAGGCTGGAAGAACTTCAGACAATTTGATCTCCCGAGATACGGACAATACAAACACATTGTATTAATGTACAGACATGTGTACTTCCTTCCCTTCACTCAGCTCACTCAGATTGGTCAGTAGCAAAATATAATGTTCTACATGAATGCAAGTGATATTTACAGTCATGTTTGGTATAATTTAAAATGTCTCAGTGTGACTGGTTCAATGGTCTCAATCTTACAAAAAGTAAACTAAAAGTTAATAACATTTCCAAAGAGTTTAAGAGATATTTTTCTTACTGTAGAGGGTGTGTCCTTTCCCAGTGTGATTCATGCAAATCACTAAACTCTCCACGTCTAGGCCTTCATCAATGCAAATTCCAAATGTTAGTTCCTGTCTCCACAGGACCATGTTGAAATAGGACTTGTTATGAACTACTCAACAGAAATAGATTAGTATCTTTAGCTTTCTGACTATTTCAACTTTACACTAAAGGCGGAACATCAAATATTGGAGCTATGGGTACTCTAGACTACAGAATAAAGGAAATTAATTATCTTGCAAAGTACATTTTTATCATGGGCAGAAACTGACACATATTGATTAATGAGCCAGTAAGTGTTTGCTTGCTGGAATATTAATTAATTCCCATGTAAAGGCAAGAGAAATCATTAAGACAGGTGAGAAGACCTTGACTTCACAAGCCCAACAAAGGTGCAGGGAGCCATAGAACGTCGGCTAAGGAGATGCAGAGAGAGAAAGAGAGAGAGAGACAGTAAGTGAGAGAACAAAGTTCTTGATTGGTTGCCTCTTCAGGTCATTCGCCTGCCCTGCCCCAGACGTTCTCTCACCACATCAAAGCACCATACTGCGCCAATTAGCACAGCCACTGTGGAGAGGGGGCTGCGCTCTATTCCTCCTTATTTATCTCTGTTATGAATCCCATCATCTCGTAATTTTCCCTCTAAAGGAGCTGTAGTGAAGATCAAGTGGCTGTGTGTGAGTATCAGGGCAGGAGGAATCACAACAAATTAACCAAGAAACTTTGCAAATAATCACATCTTTTTTTTCTGCATCCACTGTTCTTTTCTGCATAGACCTTGCGTGCTTATTATCTTTTTTTCCCCCAGAACGGGTTCTTTGAAAACTGCTCCTTGATCACATAAATCCCAGTGCTTTGGGCACATTTACTGCCTATTGTACAATTGTAAAGTTCTCGTACAATGAAAAAGAAAATATAGGTTTAAAGCTTCTGCTCTGGGAAAGCACTAGTGCTGGGGAGGCCTCATGGCTCCGCTCAATTATAATGGAGTGTGTGATGGAAGATGTAGGGTAGACTTGGCCAGAGGGATCCACAGGGGAAACCTGCTCTGGGTCTACAGTGAGAGTTGGATGGTAACAGACCTGTCTCCACTCATAGGCCTCTGCCTGGAACACTCTCACCTGCCCTGGAACCCAGAGGAGGCCATGCACCTTCTTTATCATCCCACTGTGTGCTCTGTAGAAACTCAACCCTGACCCCACTCTTGACCGCTTGAGGGATGTGGGCTAAGAAAGGCCTTTGGACTTTTACAGACATAGTGCATTTTATTTAACGGTTGTTAATTCTTTGAGAACAAGGGAAAAAATTAAATTGCTTAAACTGACTCAAATCAGCTAATTTAGTTTACATGTTAGAGGTACAATATATATATTTTGTAAGATTTCCAGTATTTTAACCACTCAAAGATACCAATTTAGTCCACATACCCATTTTGCTGTGATTTATAGGGTTAATACTAACTGAATTCTTAAAGGGTTAGTTAACCCAGAAATAAAAATTAAATCACGTACCCTCATGTTGTTCCTCCATTGTACCCTCTTGAGAGATTTCTGTTCCTCCATTGAAAGCCCATTCCACCAAAATGTTTAGGCTTCATATATTTCATAAGAAAACATCTTTAGAGTAAGTGAGACGTTTGAGGTTTTGTTTACCATATTTGATGTGCTCAATGTATGTGCATTGGTCAATGTTTATATATGAATAAAAGTCTACATTATATATCATTATATAAAGCAATCATGTCTTGATTTGGATTAAAGTTGATTCATATGAATTTATTTTATGATCTCTTTTATTAACTTTTTGAAGCATCAAATTTGTGAGAATGCACTTATAGAGAGAGAAATCTTAGAGGTTTCGTTAAAAATATATTTATTTGTGTTTCAAACAAATGTCAACAAAACAATGAAAAAAGCGTTAGGAACCACACAAGGGAGGGTGAGTGAGTGAATAAAGACAGAATCTTAATTTTAGATTTTTAGATACACTTTTAGATGTACTGTGTATTGAACCTAAAACATGAAAAGAACCGTCTAGGTTACTTGTGTAACCCTCGTTCCCTGAAGGAGGGAACGGAGACGTTACGTCAGTGACTGACGAATTGGGATCTCGCCCGAGAGCCCAATCCCCTTCGAGTGTTTACTAAACAAGCCAATGACAGTTGGCGTCCGTGCTTCGCCACGCGCACCCTGCCCGTCTAGTATGGGTATAAAAGGAGAGCGCGTGCAAACGCACATCAGTTTTTCGCTGAGGAGCCGAGACTACGTGCCCCGGCCGTACAGCGGTGGTACAGCAATATACAATTAAACAAATCTGTAATCCTAAATCCATATTCTGCTATTAGCCCTGATGGAACCAACATAGTGTTGTCATTAAATGTAACAGCATAGCCTAACACCTAGTAGATTTTTTAATTTTTCTTTTAATTTTTCTTAAGGACTTCTGCTTCACACTGCAATGGCTATATAATGCAATGTATCTATGGCCCAATCCCAATTCTATTTTATATCTCTTCACCTAGGGGTAGGGGCAGGGTGCGAATTACGGGGGAGCTAGAGGGAACTCGGCTCCCCTTAATAAGACATGGGCTCCCCTGAAAACGTGATTTGTGAAATTTTGGGGGGTCTCAAAAAATATTGACAATGTGTTATTTTGACGTGCAATTTCAGTTTTCTGTAATGTGATCATCATGGATTATTATGTGTAAAATTGCAAAAATATAATTAATTCATGCATGACGGCGATTTAAACCTAATTCACTTCAATAAAGACAACTATACATGCTATTCTTGTCATGAGCATCAAGGTGTGGGGGGCGCTGTGGTGCAAATTCCACTCATGTTTAGTACATGTTAACTCAAAGATTCGTAGAAAAAATACAAACGCTGGACTCTGTGGTCGATTCTGTTTTAAGGTAAGGCATGTTATTCGCAATTATGTGTTGTGCTTGGGTTGTTATAGGTCTGCATGACTCTCGATGTCTTAGGCCTAATTCAACGGAGGAATTATGTATTCTTCTGTAGCCTGACGACGAGTAACTTTAACCGTTGTTCATGTGAACTCAAAGACAGCCTGATGCTTTGTTTATAGACTATTTGTGGGTGGCTGTTTGTTGTTTCACCTATCAATTCTTGTCGATAAAGTATAATAGGGTAAATCCTGTATAGTGATTTATCCTATATAGTGCTTGCATAAAGCAAGTAGTGCATACACTTGTAGCTGTTATGTATCTTTGTAAGTCATTGTAAGTCATTTGTAAGTCATTGTAAGCACGAACCCCCTCCCCCCAAACCCCCCCACCCGTTATAAAAAAAAACAAGTGGGCTCCCCCAAAGTCCACGGTATAGTTCGAACACTGGGTAGGGGTGAACATATTCCCCTAATAAATGGAACACCACACCGTTACACGTCATCATACGTCGGCACTAACTACAATACACACACACACAACATGGTCTGTCTGAATACTGGCATGCATTAGAGCCGTTTAATTACCATTCTATATTAATGTGCTGCTTTCATTGACATACAAACACACACACAAAGAAACTTGTCACCACTGCCCTGTGATTAATCAAATAACTTCTATACAGAATTGCTAAATTATGTTTCCCAGCCATGAGAGGATAATTCACACACGCAAATTTCATCTCTCTCTCTCAAAATGGCCATAATTGAAAAAAAAAGTTGATTTCTAATTATTGCGGGGACTTGTCCCCTCCAATGTCTATGATGGTTATGGCCCTGATCAGACATAAAAATATGTTGAGGGAATATCATGCAGTCAGTTAATGGTTTAGCGTCAGCAAACTTTAGCGATTTTTTATTCAAACGTTTCTTTGAATAACATGACCATAAATATGAACACAAGATTGAATGTAACAAAACAAATTATTATTTTTCATTAAAATCATTATTAATGCCAAAAATCGGTACATTGATGGGTCTTCTTGTTCGCTCAGGCAGCTGAGATAATTTTCATACCCCTTCATTTGGGGTCCCTTCGTTGAAAATCCTCGTTTCAAAGGCTAACTGGCCCTTCCCCATACACCTACCCCTCCAACCAAAAGAGAATCGAGACAGAAAGTGTAGGGGTAAGGGGTAGAAATGGGATTGGGCCTATGTTTGCAGGATTATATGTTCCTATGGTTAACCTTATTGTCCTATGTCACCCTGATCTTACATTATAATTGAGTACACAGAACCTTTGTCATGTTTTCATTATGTGCCATAAGTGTCTTTATATTTATATAGGTTTATCCAGGTTTGCCATGTTAGGCTAGTTAGGATACACTGTCAAATCATTTAGCAATCAGACATTCCACAAATTGGTTTGATGTGCTCTATGATAATCACTGCAGGCTAGTCTGTCTACTTTTGAAAATTTTATTTACCTCCCCTGTCAACATGTGTACAACATTATTATTTGATGTGTCATGTACCATAATACCACTGTATGGAGATTGCTTTAATAGAAAAAGCAACTTTGTGCAATTTGTGTTTGTTCTTCACACAAACCTGTTGACTTAAGGCTCTGGTATACTCATGCCAAAGTTCATTTTCATTCTTCATTTAGGGGTAAAAAGAAGTTCAGAAAACCTGAGCGGCAGTATGCTCTTAGCGAACATATCGACACCACAATTCAAATTGGAACTTCATTTTCTAGCAGCTTTCCAGTGTGTTCATGTTTTTACTTGCGTCTGGCCTCGATGGACTGAGCAGAAGAAATTAACTGGATAAGAATTCCTCATCAAAGAATGCAGAGCCCCAGAGTAGATATACCTATTACATAATAACCACAGACCTATGGTAGTTTGGAGGTGTTTAGAGTGAACTTTTGGCAAGCGAGTCCAAACTCCTGAAACAAACTCCAAATAAACTTCATGTTTTGGCCTGATTTTGTTTAAAATTATGCCCCACCATTTCATTGTTCAATTTCACTTGTATATTTGGACCTTTAGAATATAGCACACAAGTAAAGAAGATTTCAGTTCCTGTCAGTAGCTCTATAATGTTGACAAAACACATGCATGCATTCCTTGTCTGTCGCTACCACATTCTCTCCTGACTCGCACTGAAAAACAAGCAGGTACAACCCAGCCGCCATATTGATTAAGGCTAAATAAGCCCCAGCAGCACTTGTAGTGAGTGCTTGTTTGTGTCTGTTCATGTCAGGGGCCATTTCCATGGCAGGAGACCCCTGAGGAGTGCAAGCTGCACACTGCAGAGCCACCTGAAATGAGGCGCTGCCTGAGCCAGGCCCTCTGCTCTGCGCGCCATCATTATTTTGAAGGAGAAAAACCCGGTTTGACAGATGAACTGGGACCAGAGGAAAAAACACATCACTGATACTGCACATAACAAGCTCTCAGAAGAGAGCAACATTGATTCATTTCTATGGTAACCTGTATCAAAACAGAGCTCCAGGAAGGATCTCTTTGTTTTTTGTGCAGGGGGTGATCATTCTATTTGGTGGGAGGAATTCAGGTGTGAGACTGATGCAGGTTCAGAGGCATTAACACTCAGTGTGCTGATGAGTTAAATAGCGAGAGGTGAGTCGGCAGCGCTCCCAGAGCAGGACTATGGATGGATCAGTGTTAGAGTTGCTGTAATTTAATGGGTGAGTTATATTTAGGTCTATTAGACCTGCAGGGCAGGGGCCGCTGGGTGAGAATGTGAGATGGAGCGAAACTTTAAACTTACGGGATTTACGTTGGTATGTGGGCTGGTACGACACTCTGCTGTTTCTCGAAGAGGAATGCTCCTTGACTCTCAGCTCCTCCTTCAAGCTCACCTGTTTCCTCATGACTTTTATATCTACTAGCCTTTTAGCTGTTCTTTAGAGCAGTTTGGTTCCTTTTGTACTAGTTTTGTGATGTAATAATCAGATTGTGGTGCATTTTCGGCTTAACTCCCTTATTTTTGGGCTCTTGGAAATAAAAACAATAATATATAATTTTTTTTTAAATATTGATATATTTTGACATTTTCTAACATTATTTTAACCTGATAACACTCCTCAAACATCCTCCATGAAAATGTTACTTCTTTTTGAAGCTCTAAAATTCAAAATGTTCAACACACTACAGCGGTGCACTTCTGAATGTTGTTCAAGTAACCGTATTGCTTTCCTATATAGCAACTTTTCAAGTATATTTTTAAAGCTAGGTTTTCACCATGGTCTAAGAAAAATTAAAATAATATGAAGGGAAAATAGGTTTAACTCAAAATGACTATTATTCATTTTACACAAACCACACTGGGGACCCCAAGATCCTAATGTAAATTTCAATAGTGCATGAAGGCAAGTTGTTGAATTGATGATTATAAAATTAAAACACATCATGAGTTGATTTATCCTGAATGCCAAAATATCATTTCATCATATACATGAGTGAGCCAGGATGGGAACAGGATGACTTTAACAAATGGGACACAAGCAGTCACAGAACTGCCCTGTTCCCATGAATGTAAAACAATGGAAAGTTGGAGGTAATTATGGGATGTGAAGCCCATTGGCCTAAATGTGGGTCAGCACTAATGAACATCCTGCATGCACAGGGCATCCCTTACCCTGTCCTACCCTTCTCTCTTTTCCCCCCAATGCACATCTGAAATGAGTGTTCATGCATATGCCAGGAAAGTCAATAATGGTTAACCTTATTTTTACTCTCCTTTTAGCCTCCAACTTTAATGTTTATCATTTAATCAAACACATTCATGTATCGCTCATTGGGTCATTTTTTGGACACATTTGCACAGCAGACTACAATTTGACATGCTTTACTGTACAGCATTGCTCAATCACTCTATACATTTTTGAAAGTTGTGCTTGTCAACTCCACATGTCTGGACATATGCTTAGTTAGCAATACTCTTATCCATCAGTAATACTCTTATCCATCCGTAGATCATCATTTGAGTCATTTCTTCTTCCACAGTAGTTTGCCATCTACTGGACTGGAGTGTGAAGCACTATACAGTAGTGTTGTCAAATGTACCGACCACGATACCTGTCGGTACTGTAATTTTAAAAACATCCATTTCCTGCTAACATTTGGGCGCTGTTGAGCGGATTCTTAAACACCGCTGATTGTGTTCACTCGCTCGGTGAAGAGCGTGAAGCATGATCATTGTAGCCAATCACAATCATATCTGTTGAGCGCATGAACACAATGGCCAATCCGCTCAACAGCGCCCAAATTTTAGGGGGGGGGGGGGTAATATTATATACCTTATACTATACATGTGATAGTCTAGCACGGATTGCACCCGGTTAATTCTGAACAATGATGCAACTGTTTGGCAAATTTGCCCCTGAATTTGCCAAGGGACATAGAAACTTAAGCATATTGGTGGAGAATCAGAAAGCTCATCATTCATAAAATTCTACACCTTTCCAAACCCATATGTTTCTTAAAAATATTTTGCTAATTTGTTTATACTTTCAGCTGCCAGTAAGAATCTAGCTCAGTTTTCACATTTTTTAAACATTCTCGTTACTGCTTTTTGAAATGAGAGAGAGAGAGAGAGAGAGAGAGAGAGAGAGAAACATTCCTAAATCCAAATTACATGTATACAACATTGCAAGAACATCACATCGTGGACCAGTAAGTAACGATTTTGGGACACTTCCAAAACATGTGCGCTAATGAGGCACCTGATTGTCCACATCTATCACAGGTTGGAAACAGATGTCCACAGATGGGAACATTTTAGAAAGTTTTTCTTTAGAAAGATGAAGTCTGTGCAATATCTTAAACTGTAAATCGAGGAGGAATGAACCAGTTTTTGTGCATCCTCCCTCTGGTCTTCTGCAATATCTGTTTCCAAATCTTCCTGCCATGCTTTACGTAGATATTCCAGTGACACATTACATTCAAGTTGTGAGAGTTTCTTCAGAATAACAGATATGCCGCCTTTAACAAATGGGTTATCAAAGAACAGTGAGTCCATTGGTGAGTCTGGTGGCTCCTTGGGGAATGGAGGGAGTTACATATTTGCAAGTGTCTGAAAATGTGGGACATCGGTAGACCAAAATTATGTTGTAATTGTTGAAGTGAGGAAAAATAACCATCTATGAACAAGTCTTTGAGTGAACAAATTCCACTTTCAAACCAATTACGAAATTATACATCTGATAGTGATGGAGAAAATAAATGGTTAGCAGTTAAATAGAGTTAATATAATTAACCTGAATAGAGCATGCATGCCATTCATAATGTTTTCTGATTTGAGACCATATCTTATAAGTATGAGATACTACAGTGTTTATTATCCCAAAGTTTATACATTTTTACTATTGTAAATACATATTCTTTGTGGGCCTAGTCATGAAATAGATTGTAAGACACTGCTGCATGAAGCTTGCTCTTGTTTTACTAGATGTCTTGCCCGTTAGTGTTATTTATTTATTTATTTTAACACAAAACTTTACTAAAGGAAACATTACTTTTTTTCCACCAAAAAACCCCCAACAAATATGGATTTAAAAAAAAATCTCTGTGCCTTTCAACATTTTTTTAAGACATCATTGACATTGAAGGTGAGCTGGTAATGAAATCAACTTCTGAAGGCTTTGATTTTCAGTCTTAGCGAAGGCAAAAGAAGGGGAAAGCAGCAGTATCAATCAGTCTGTTTGGTTTCTTTCATTTGTAGAACAAGCAGGGAATAATTTGGCACCTGATGCAGAGAGGAGCTGGGCTAAATCAAAGCGTATAAATAATGAACTCTAATTAGCAGCGTGTGGGAGAGGTGTGATGTCTGTCTGGATGGCGGAACCTCTGCCTGTTCTCGTGATCAGTCACTGTGAGAGTCTCACTAACGCAAGAGGAAATCAGAACTTCTCTGTTAAGGGAGGGAGGGAGGACAGGAAAGTGGGAATTGGGGACCCACATGCTTCTACAAACACTAATTGAAATCTTAGTGTGCACATATACACACACTCACACATACAGTACACAGTGGAATAAGCTGCATGCACTGTGGTTAATTAAGAATTAACCTGTCCCGTTGTGAAAGGTATTGTACCTTGTACCTGTTCAGTATTTTTGTAATAATCACTTGACTAAATGAGGGTGTTGTTGGGTGGCCTAATTAGAAACACAGCAGGTTTGTGATATCCTAGCAATAATACTGACACTTTACAACAAACACTCATAGGCGCACAAGGCTTGGCACTGTCTCAGTGGCTCCCTAAGTTGGGAGAGGTGTTGGGTTTCACCGTGTTGCATCATGGTATATTATCTAACAAGCACAAATGTCACTGTGCCAAAAAACATCACTTGGACCTGGTGGGTAAATTAGTCCCTTGGTTTACACCAAAATGTGTAAAAAAAACACTCACTGATGACTGTGCTGCGTAGGGCCTACTATTGCACTTATTTAATAAGACGTATATGTTTACTATAAAACCATGTTTTTTTCCCCCTCATATTTCCCTGGCATATTTATCTTAAGTAAAGAGAAGAATCTGATTAGACTCATTGGCTGACCCCTCTTCCTCTGTGATGAATTATAAGAGTCAAGGATGCAGAATTTGATTTATCTCCCTGACCTTTTCTATGCAAAGGATATACACGTTTTGTACAACCATAATGTGACATCAGAAAAAGAGGTCATGTCTGTTAGAAAACATTGGTGCTTCTCGTTCTTTCTCTCTTTTTCTCTCCCTCCTGCTGTCTCCAATGGCTCTATTGTTTAGTGTGACAGCACAGAATCCAGCACTGGCCTAATATGATTGTTGTGCCGTTCTTACAGGTAATGAAGTGAGCCTTAGTAGACATGATATTTCCCAGACTGCATTTGCTCTGATCAAATCATTAAAGCAGATCCCTATAAATTGATAAACAGAAATATTAATTTTTATTTTTCTCCACTTGACACAATAAAAGAGGAATCAGAATGATTGCTGATGACTTTGATCTATGGCTCATCACTTCCTACCTCCTATGAGCCTCTTTAAAGCTGACTGCATTGATCTTAATTGCTCCTAATTTCTTTACAGTTTATCTAGCCTTTAATGCAAAATGATGAGGAGAGAGAAATAAAATAATAATATAAAAATTCAGTCCACATTAAAAGGATACAGAATTAGTTCAATAAAAGCTCTATATTGTGTAAGTATATTACGGTTATCTACCAAGTGTGCCACAGTTAATAAACATTATCGTTACTGTAGAATATTCTGAGCAAAGAGGCACCTGTATTAAAACACATGCATACATTATGTTTATCTTTTATGCTGAATAAGAAATAAGGTCTGAATTGGAAAGGGAGGATGCTATAAATATTAATGATTTTTTAAACTTCAAAAGGGCGATAATATGAGATTCTCAGGAGGTGTCTCATCTTGAAGGGGGTAGAGGCGGGGGGGTTGGGGGGTAGAGGGGAGGGAGAGCAACTGTAATTAAACATGGATGTACTGTATGCCTTCGTACGGCTGGTCTGGGGTTTGACAGGCCTGCAGAACAAGCCCAGGTGCAGCTGAGTGTGACAGCGAGCTTGTGAGTACAGGGACTCTACACACACATTAGCACCTACCCTGGACAAGAACACTAGCACAGGGAACACCGACTGCACATGATCCGCCTGAATCTGCTCTGTGTGCGGCAGTGATTTCAGCCTGTGAGAGAATAAAATGAATTACAGTAATTACAAGATATTTGACCATTTTACCACTTAATAATAATAACAATAATAAGTATGGATTTACATAGTGCATAATGATAAGGGTCAATGACATGAATATGAGCATGAAATATCCTTTCTTTCTTTCTTTCTTTCTTTCTTTCTTTCTTTCTTTCTTTCTTTCTTTCTTTCTTTCTTTCGTGGGACATCAAGTCAGAATATTAGGATGATACCACTATCCTGATATCATAATTAAGAAAAAAATTCTTAGGAGTAAAATAATATATGAACAACACTGCTTCACTGCTTATTAATATTTAAAATTTGTTTGTCTGGCATGGTCTAACCAACAGCCAATAATAATAATATTAAGAAAAACATAAACGTAGCAGGATGCTATAGAGAGGACGCACACAGCCCATCCTGAGCATCCAAGTCAACACATCACTTGATGTGACATGGACAGATGGTTCAGGTTGGAAAATGCCTTTTGGTGTGGCTCCCCAAAAATTTTATGATATTTCTAAATTAATAATTCACAATATTTGTATAAAAATAAAATTAATAAAAAATAAAATTATTTCACTTTAAAATATATTTTAAAACATTTTTGATAATAAAGTCTAAGTTGTATTCAAGGTGTAAATAAAATATTTTTACTGTTTACTTGATGGATCAATAACAAACATTAACAAAGATGAATAAATACTGTAATAAATGTATTGTTCATGTTAGTTAATGCAGTAACTAACATGAACTAATATAACCTTATTGTGTTACCATTATTTTGAAGGTAATGTGATTTCTCATTAACATATAGTATTACTATATATATTATTATTACTATACTATTACTACGTATATTGCTAGATTGTGTTCATTTGCAAAATTCAGTGGATTTCAAGGGGAAATATGGCATTTTTTAGAAGTAGACAAACAAAGAGAAGAAATGGGCTTGTGGGACATATGTTTGTGTTCCTCTCATTCCAGCTTTATCTCAGTAATTAATACATGAGAGGCCAAAACGTTTGCCAAGCAGTTTCCAAAGTTGTTTACCGTAAACAATAACAAAAATAACAACCAAGGAAGGGAAATAAAATGCAGCACGATGGATGGCCATGTTAGCAGATTGCTGGAAGGAAGGAGAGGAGAAAAAAATGAGAATAAATGAAAAGACATGAACAGTCCAGGTGGTTTTAAAGAGCGTGCAAGGAAATGGGTGAGAAATGAGAGAGAGGGGAGGAGAGCAATAGGGCAGGAATATTTAAAAAAAATGTGGTATTGTGAAATCGACGGAGTGAGAAATAGAGAGAGAGAAAGGAGACAAGGGAAGTGAGGTAGAGAGTGCTAAGCCCCAGGGCTCTGAAGGGGAATTGTAAAGTAACGCTGAGTGAGTGAGCATATCCAGTTCAGGGACGTCTCCACAGCTTTTTTGTCCGCTGCTGGACACCCAGAGAACGTGGTAAGTCCCAGAGTGTCTCAGCCGGGCTCGCTCTGACATATGCAGCCTTCCAAAGATGAACAACATCACCCCCAGTGCTTGCCAGAAGGTCGGGAAATTGCTCCCATTGCACATCGCTTCTTCTTCACACATACACACATGAACCCTCCCTCCCGTTTCCCCCTGGCCAGGGTAAAGGTAGCTTTTACTCTCCTTAACTCATCTACTCTGAGGGACTGCAAGTTTTCTCTCGCTCACCAGACCTTTTTCCACATGGCTTTACCCAGTTACATGCGCGCTAGAGTAAAAACCTTCCTCCTCGCGTACTCGTACAGGGCTAAATAATGAATAACGGGCCTGTGAGGAATTTGGGGAAGATCTTAATGACACCCAACACATCTTCCCCTGCACAACCACTAATCCCCCATAAATTAACCACTGCTCATAATTAGCTATGGAGAGACAGTAGAACAACTTTGAGCATTAATAAAACATGAGCACCAGCACTGTTTGGCTTGCTCTACATGTTTCTTGTGGCGAGGATGATCCTTTTCAGACTACGCTGCGATCGCTAAAAAGCGCCTTAAGTACAGAGTGCAGTCGGAGGACATTTCCAGGCAAAATGATGCCTATTTGAATGTGAAAAGCCCCATTTACCTGCTTTATACCTACCGTCACTCACTCACCTCATGTTTAGCTCGCTCTTGCTGTCGTGCTTTTGAGACCTTCATCAATTTTCATTGGTTCAAACAGCATGCATGCAGCAGACGGCACAGGGGCAGGTTTCTAGTCTACATCCATTTATCCACATTAAACGGGAGCTTTTGGGGACATCACCCTGTTAGAGATGAGAGTTTAATGGCACTGTCGCAAATAAGTTTGCGCTGTGTACTTCCGCACTCCATTTAAGATTCATATAGCCTTTTTATGCTTTTATCACCCTGAATAAGTGGCGGCCCAGCCAAGCGTTCACCCTGCCATTTCAAAGCACATTTACCAGCCCAGCCGAGTAAACCCCCGCCACTGAGCCATACAAAAAAACGGCACATTCCCCTTCTTATTCCCACATGCACATTTAGAGTCAAAGAAGGAAGTAACTGCATCACATCGCCACCAGGGCTAGGAACCTTTTTTTTTTTTTTTTGCATCTTCTTTTTCTTTTTATTTGTTTTAACAAAACCCTCTCCCTAAGTCCCACTACAGCCAGCATTGCCCAATTAAACAAGTTAGCCGCCTTTGTAACATACAAAGCTGTTTGACACTAACAGAACTTACTTTATTTGCACTAGACCAAATAATTTCCAACAATATTTCTAATTCAGTGGCCCCTATTTAACTACTTAAGAAAGCTATTAAACGTACACATGCTAACAATGTTTCTGACAAATTAGCATGTAAGATATCAGAATGAATGTGGAAACATATGAAAATGTCAACTTGCATTAGACTTCGCGAAAAAGACGCACAAGCTATAATGCTCTATTTGACACCGAGGGGAGAGACAGAGGTGTGTAATGTGCACTGACTGAGTAAATGAGCTCATAAAGTACCATCTGTCTTCAGGGAGTGGAGAACTACATGTGCTAATCTTCATCAACATCCGCTCCCTGCCATGTAAAAGAGCAGGAACAACAGAGTTACGCGCTCTGGACACGAGCAGCCTACATTAGAGGGGAATGTTTTCCGGCGCAGGACACCATTACTACCACTCCCAGCATGCCTCAGGATGAGACGACTGTCACTGAGAATTAGCCACGGGGGTTCTGCCATGTAAACGCATCATATGTAATTGGAAGACCAAAAGAAAAAAAAGGGCAAAGGAAAAGAAAAGGCTTTTAAAATAATCTGCCAGCTCACCGTTACATTGTCGAGACAACATAATGAAGCTTTTAGCAACTGTCAGACTGCTGGGCGCAGAATACGTTAGCCCCATCTACCTGCATTCCACGTTTGTTTCATTCTTTTTTCCTCTGAGTGGATCTGTTGGTAACCTTGTGTTGATATTTACTCACCGTGAGTGCTCTTGCTGCAGTTTTCTTGAAATGACCAGTTTACTTGATAATATCGACAGCTCTAGTGTAAAATCTGCTGGCATCAAAGGTCAAAAAGAGCAATGTTTTTCCCCCTCCCATCTCTACGGGCCGTCTTCCATCTCACGCTGAGTAAATCTCTGAGCGGAATCACTTTTCTGACAATAATTTATAAATTATGCACTGCTTGTGTTTTGAATTGAGAAAGGCTTTCATATCTTTTCCATTAACTCAGATTAAGTTTTCATAGTGATGCTGGAGAGAATGCTAGCAATATCCCGTCTCATTTTAATGAAAATTTTATCAGTGCTCTTTTCTGTTCTACACTCCTATTGGGATGTCTGTGAATCTACAGCTTGGCTTTTGGACGTGAACTCCCCTCAACCTGCCTGCCAGTGGCTCTGAACGCTTCAATATTTGATGGACTCTGGCTAACTCAGCCGTAAGAATTCAGCTGCAGAGATTTAACTCTAATGTAAAAATTGTGAACGGATGAAAACTGGGATGTCATAAGTAATACATCTATTCCAAGAGGGGGAACAGCTACCATTTGTGGGGAAGAGGAAAAACAGGAGAGCAAGAGAGACAGAGAGAGAGAGAGAGAGAATGAAGAAAAGAAAGGGATTTAAGAAGGAACACGGCACTCTCTTTCTCCCTCTTATGTTCTCAAAATGACAAAATGAAAGAGCAGTGTTTTTTCCCCCCTCCCATCTCCACAGGCCGTCTTCCATCTCGCGCTGAGTAAATCTCAGAGCGGAATCACTTTTCTGACAATAATTTATAAATTATGCACTGCTTGTGTTTTGAATTGAGAAAGGCTTTCATATCTTTTCCATTAACTCAGATTAAGTTTTCATAGTGATGCTGGAGAGAATGCTAGCAATATCCCGTCTCATTTTAATGAAAATTTTATCAGTGCTCTTTTCTGTTCTACACTCCTATTGGGATGTCTGTGAATCTACAGCTTGGCTTTTGGACGTGAACTCCCCTCAACCTGCCTGCCAGTGGCTCTGAACGCTTCAATATTTGATGGACTCTGGCTAACTCAGCCGTAAGAATTCAGCTGCAGAGATTTAACTCTAATGTAAAAATTGTGAACGGATGAAAACTGGGATGTCATAAGTAATACATCTATTCCAAGAGGGGGAACAGCTACCATTTGTGGGGAAGAGGAAAAACAGGAGAGCAAGAGAGACAGAGAGAGAGAGAGAGAGAATGAAGAAAAGAAAGGGATTTAAGAAGGAACACGGCACTCTCTTTCTCCCTTTTATGTTCTCAAAATGAAAAGCCTGGAAGCTATGAGGCTAACAGCTAACATTTTCCCCTGACTCAATTCCTTGCTCTTCCAATTGATTCTTAATTATGAGCACTCTTTTTCCCTTTCTTCACAACCATCAATAAAAAGGTGCTTTAATGTCATCTTTCTGAAGAAATGGGCATCACACCACTTAACGTTCATAGGTCAAATCCATTTCAAGGAGAATTATGTTCCTCTCTCTCTTTCTCTTGGGCTCTTTTTTTTCGTAGACAAACACACTCACACTCCAAACAGATTCCAAAACATTCGGAAAATCTGTCTATACAGTTCTACTATGTTGATGCACACTGCCTTCGAAGCGGAAGAGGTCAGCTCAGATGGGTCTGATGAGCATGTTTTTGTATCTATAGATGACCCCCTTAAGCCATCCGCTCCTTGGCACAATGCATACTGCTGGTAATATCTCATCTAACAATGGCTTCTTTGTGTTGGGGAATCCGAGGAGAAACTCACTGTGGACAGAGGATGGCGAAACACTTTTTTTTGTTTTTCTAGCTTCTAATATGAAAAGCACTGGGAAGAGATATTTGTGTTAGTAGTTTGTTATTCAGTTCCCACCTTTAAGTGTTAAACCAATAGGATTTTTAGCAGTCAGAATTGCTTTTTTTATTTTATGTAACCCTCGTGTTTTGTTTGAGGTCTTAGAGACCCGAGGCTTTTATTTTTTCAGTAATAGCTTGAATGCTTATGCATTGAAGTATTAGGTTGATATTTCGTGGATTTTCCTAATCTTATGAGAACTGACTGTAGCACAATTCGTATTTAAACTAAAACAATTTTTTTCTCAAGCATTCTCCATGAAAACTTGACAATTATTTTGATTTATATGAATAAATGCAAATATTATTTCATACTGTATAATAGCATAACATCTCTGATTGATGTAAAAACTGATTAGGTTCATACAGTATATTAGGTACACTATACAGTGTAACAACCTACTGTTTGTTACAAATAATTTTACCCCAAAAACAATGTTAAAAGTTAAAAATATGTAAAACAGTGGGATAAAGTTTCAATAATATCTGTGTAATTGGTTTTGGTCAGAGGAACATATTAAAAGATTCTGAAGAGAATGGTGAATAGCTTGTCCACACATAAAAAAACAGTAAATTCAGTAAAGAAAATATAAAGTCCTTATACAGAACAGGGAAAAAAAAGACATATAGACATTGGATGCAAAAACCTCTGTGGATGTAAAGGACACAGTATACCTACAGTGGCACAATCTATTCCTTACGCCATGTTTATCACTTTTTATTACCAATAATAACAGAGCTCCTCAGGGAGCTGGAGGGTAAGTATGCCCAGCAGCACTCTTTCAGCCACTTTTAGACTGACTGCATCCAAGCACTCAATGTACAACGCTTACTGGGAGTCTCTCCATTTTGAATGTACACGACTACAGTGTCTCTTACAGCTGATAAATAAAAAATCATTACTGCCATGGCACTGATTTGGACTGGACCTGGGTACAACTTTGCACATACAGTTTTTCTCAGTCGCTTTGGTGCATTTCTCAAATCAGAAATGAAATTCTCAAAACTACTTGTACAACCTCCACATCATCTAGTCACTTTAGTACATCAAAAAAAAAGGTTTCTCATTATTTTGAACAAGTTGCGATTGCTTTGGTAAATTCATGCACTGTACATTTATCTGCGGTTTCCTACATTATCAGTTGCTAATGTCACGTTGCTTAAAATGTATTATATAGTTTTCTGTGCAATAGTCTTGCCCCTCAAAACATCTAGTCATTAGTTCATCGTATAAGCCATTAAATGCAAAATGGTTCATCTAGTTGTCATAAACTGTCGAGCGCATATTTTACACATTATTATTAGACGTTTTGTAAATTTGGCATGAACTGTTTTTCTCTAATGAAGAGAATGTAGATCAACCAATGATAAACCATTTCTCTGAAATACGTAGCTCAAAAGTTCATCTCATACATTTTCAGTTGGAAAGCATATACTGTATATAGACAGAGGACAACACAAGAGTTACAAATTCTGACAATGGACTTTCTTCTTTTTTATTTTCATCTTTGTGCCCATATTTCTTTTTACTTTTCTATATCACAATGATATTGGAAAGGTTTTTTTTTTGCCAGACCGCTAGTAAAAGTGTAACTGGGAATTCAATCCAGTCTCTTTCAATCAATATCCCACATACAGTAATTAAGTAAATTTGTACTTTTGAAATTGATCTATGGCATACATAAGCATATGGCATACTGTTCAACAAACATAACTTCAATACAGTAACTACAAACTTCAATACAGTAACTGTCATCCAAAATGTTGCCATAGTTTACATCAGGTAATACTAACAGAGTGCACTGTTATATTGACAACATGACTAAGCATTTTTTTATCTTTTCATTCTGATGGCACTGATATGTTCATTGACATAAATACTTACTTTTGAGAGATTAACTAAAGATTTTGGGTAAGTTACAGGCTTTTGCAGGTAATCCATTGTGTGGTGCTGTTTGTACAAATTGTTTTGAGAAATGCACATACTTTTTTTGCAAATATTAAGGATGATTTGAGAAATGCACCAAAGCGACTGAGAAAAACTGTAATCTAAAAGCAAAATAATAAAAATAATAATAATAATAATAATAATAAATAAATGCAGATTCAGGATTCTGTTTCAGGATTCAACTATTTTCAGCACTGTAAACAAAACAAAAAAAGTTTCTGAAATTGAAAATGATTTGAGCACCAAAACAGCTTATTAAAATCTATCCTATTAGACAGACAGACAGACAGACAGACAGACAGACAGATAGATAGATAGATAGATAGATAGATAGATAGATAGATAGATAGATAGATAGATAGATAGATAGATAGATAGATAGATAGGTGGGTTACACTTTACTTGAAGGGGTGTGCATAAGACTGACATGACACCTTCATAATCATGACATGACACCTACATAATCATGACATGACACATGTCATGAATATGAAGGGTTTTTATGCATGTTTATGACAACTGTCATTAAGTGTCATTCACTCAGTTATGTAATTTTTAATGCAAAGATGACCTTGTTTGAGATGTCTTTGTTATGGGCTATGGTTAGGGGTAAGGGTAGGGGTAGGGTTAGGTCAAATAATGTCATATTTGCATTAAAAATGACATAACTGAGCGAATGACACTTAATGACAGTTGTCATAAACATGCATAAAACCTCCTTCATATTCATGACATGTGTCATGTCATGATTATGAAGGTGTCATGTCAGTCTTATGCACACCCCTTCAAGTAAAGTGTTACCGATATGTGTTTAAGTAAATGTTAAACAACTGTAATCATCCTCCCTGAAATCAGGTACACAACATTCAGTATTCCAATGCAAAAGTACTGTGATGTGAAGTAAAGTGTATAACATTTCCTTCTCTGTGACATTCACCAGAGACTATTAAAGTGAGAGTCAGTGGCAGTGGATGGGATCCTGATCTTTAGTTGGGAAATGATCACAATTAGGAAAGCACACTGTCCCCGGTGACATTTAAGAATGCACTTGCAGGAAGTACAGTTGTTATGGCTTGTGAGTGTGTGTGTATATGTGTGTGGCCACTGCTTACTTTTGTCTTCTAGATTTATGTTTGGCTTTCGGCCCTGTTTCGCAGACACTACAGCAGTTTTTAATATCAGACTTTACTAGTGGTTTTATCTGTCAGAACTCTGCAATCTCTCAACCGAACTTTCAAGCTCGTGTTCATACTTTTATCTGATCTGTCTTTATATGTGCCATAACCTACATTTAACATTCTGTTTCTGTTATGAGAACAATAATGGATTGGCTTTCCTCCGTGAAGTCTCTCTGAGGGCATGTGCTGTCGAGGCGGACCACTCTACCACCCCACTCTGTGAAAGTGGCATGAAGAAAAAAACATGATTTGATACTATTATTTTTTGATAGCATCTGAAAATGTCTAATGTTAAACATTTAAGTGCTGTTACAGCTGTATGGCTATGAAGCAATATAAAGTGCACTTGTATTGTATTCTAAATCTCCCGAGTGTTCTTGTCAAAAGCACAGCACACACCAAGCTACTAAAACTTCTAAACCGAAGGACTCTAAAATCATTTTAAATAGCATTATATGGATACACATTTTTTCTCTGTGTGTATTTGAAGGTAAATTGTAATGAAAACATTGATCTGTTTTTGTCTCTTACTCATAAAGCTAAAGGTCACATAGGATGATTTACTTCTGCTGACTGGTTATATGAAAATTAGAGGCTTAAAAAAAGACTCACAGACCCTGTCAAATCCAGGTTGCATTGAAAAACTTGTGACTTTGTGTGACAGACTAATTAGTTCAAAGTCACAGCCATCATCAGATCAGAAGGACACACATCTCCTCTGGGTAGATACACAGCTTCAGGGTTAAAAAGCACATTCTCAACTATCAATAACTTCCACTAATTATATGCTTTGTAATTAGATGCATAATCAATTATGAAACCTTACGTTTTCCCGGGTGAAAATTAGACAGAGCAAAACCTTGAAAACTGCCTCATACCTTCACGGTATTGCGTTTATGAATGAGCATGTCCTGGCTAATCATATTGTTACACACATGCTTCATTTTGACGAGAATTATCCAGCAGCTTACAGTAATCATGATTAAAAGAAAGAAACGTGATCATTTGACCTCTGCATTGTTGAACTGCAAATGATGTGCCTAATCGTCAGCTGTCACTCCCAATCTTAATTAATCCTAATAGAGTATTGATGCCGCTCAACTGTTGGGCTTTGTAATTAGCAATGCAATTTAGATCAGATAATGCACCGGGACAGTCCAATTACTCAGAGGAAATGAAAAAAGCTGTGATACGATAATTGTGAAACAATCATCACCACATAACGGAATTGTTTATATTTTATATATTTATTTTACCTAACCCAGTGACTAAATTTATCAAGCTGTAACAATTACTCGCAAATGACAGACTCATAAAAAAAAAAAACTTTATGCGACGAGTCCCTGCAGCATTTTCTACCGTTGCAGACGTGGTTGCCCTAATTGATTGCTGCTATCAATGGCAAACAAATCTGTGAAGCTGTCCGTGCTGATATAATCTGACCCTGATTTTTTCAGCTGTCACTCTCTGTGAGAAAGATGCCATGCTCCAATTCTCCAAAAGCTGCTTGCCCAGTCAGGACATCAACATGTCTTTTGTGTTTCCACCCGGATGGGGCAATTAATAAAATATATGTTAATAGGATCTTAATTGTTTTACAACAGTGGCTTGACAAGGCATTAAGAGCAAGGAGACTTGTCACTGATCTGTAGTCTGTGGACATTTGTCTCGGCGGTGCCTTAAGCATGGCATATGGTCATCTTTCCAGGCTTAAAAACTGTACCATTATTATGGGCCCCTGCTGTTTATGTTTGAAAAAAAGAGATGATGTTACCACTCCCTTAATCTTAGTCAAGACAATGGCTGCTGTCTTGTTTTTTCTCTCTCTCTCTCTCTCTCTTACTGCAGATTCAATATTGTCTTTATTTGAAGTAAAGCAAAAAAATATTATTCTTCAGTGTTTTCATTCTGTATTACAGCTGAATAAAAAGTGTCTTTGTTGGAGAATAACACCATACTTAGTCAAGCTTGCAAATTAGCCCTTTAAAGTTAATTAAGAGAGGCTTAACTAAAGGTGAGGGAGACGAGCCATATGTTTGTGCAATCTACTGGGGACAAAGAACCAGAAAAAAAGAGACGCACACGCACACAGTTACCATTTTGAAAGGAGACTTTTATTTACAAAATGTTCTGTTAATGTATTTTGGAGTGTTTTATGTATTCATTTATCAGGAGAGCACACAAGGCAAAACTGCCTCAGGTCTTAAAATGTTTATATGGTAGTGTTTGTGACAGATTGCCTGAGATGAAAACCTTAGATGAAAGGCATTTAATTGCTATTCCCATTATCTTGGTAAGGGCAGATAAAAACAAATTAAAAACTAATGACATCTACATGGATGTCATCATTTATGTGTGCATTTATTTCTTCTTTATATTTATATTTATATTTATTATACTTATGCCGTCTCAACAGTTTCTGTGGTAGATGTGCTGTTGCTTAGTCTATGAGATGCCAAACGTCAGAATCCTGAATGTCCTGAGGGAGGCAGCAGTGAACAAACAAGAGCCTGCTCTTGCCTTCTATCTCCCTTCCTCTCCTCTTTATGGCCTCCAAAGGCCATTTACATAGAGAAATCTAATTACCCGGTGTTATGAGACAGCATTTGATCTCAGACTTAAGCAGAGCAGAACATATTATTTCCAAAAAAGGCTTTTCTCAAATGAAAGTGGCTTACTGAACAGAGGGTCCACCTTGTACACAATTCAGTCTCCCCGTTTTAATTATTTTTCACTGGCACCATGAAAAAGTAAGGGTGGGAAAAAAAAGAACAGTCATTTGTTTGTCATGGGAGCCAGGATTTTTTTTATTTTTTTTGAGTGTAGCCAAGGAGGCGACACATTTTGGACAATTGTTTGAAAACAAAGTGTCCACTATCACTTTCCCTCCACGTAAAAGAGAAAAATAAAGCGGGCTATAATGTTTATTCGAGCTGTCTGTCTGCTTGAACAGTGTGGTGTCCCTGAGTCACGTCATCACATAATTAAAGTGATCATTCATTATTGCCATTACAAAACTCCCACAGAAAGGCCATAGCTGTTAGATGAGGTCACACAGATTTTTTTAAATATTAATAATTAATAAATATTATAAAGCACATTGAGTACATTTTTTATTATATAAAATGCAATATATCTAAATATATGTAGTATTTTAAAATTTGAATGTATTTAAATGCATATATATATATATGCCTTTTATTTTACAGTATCACATCTACATGTAGCTTTCTTCTATTTGCAGACCAGACATGTGTATGTGTGTACATGCATACGTACATCCATTGATGTGCACACACATGTATTATACTGTTTACTGTTTCTCGTTGCCAGAAAATTAGGTCAATTTTAAACCCCACACCAATTTCTGTGTCCATAATGTGACCGATGTTTTTTTCATTACTTAAACTCTCAAGTGTTTCCAGCTTGCCTTTATTCCATTTGACAAGATTAGAGCTTTCTGAAACAAATTCACAAAAGGTTCAGGCTCTTTCTTTCCTTTTCTTCCTCCTCTTCCAGAAATGACCTGTAATTGTAGTCACTCTGAGAGGCTTTTTTAGCTTTGACCTTTACAATGCAATAATATATAAATTGATGGGGGGAGGACTGTCTGTTGCCTGCATTTTGAAGTTCTACGTAGTAGCGTCTGCCTTCGCTTGGCTATTGTGATACTGCAGGGTGTAGTGTCCTATTGCATGCAATTACACTTCCATCAGAAGCGATTTTTCACTTCTGGCAAAGTACTGCTGAATGCACAAGACTTCTCATTCAAGCTGCAAAATGGATGCAAAATTGGTTAGATTCCCCAGTAAACATTCCCATTTGCTTTTGATCATCCATCTTGAAAAAAATGGGGAAATAAGCGAATAATAATTATAAAGAAATCTTAAAGTTAAGTAAATTTTCTCATATAAAGTAGTCATGCCATTCTGAAATACTATATTATCAACATCACACAGGGTGTGAAAGTAATAAAAATGACCTTTTGTCACAAACTGAAAATTGCAAGTAAACACTGTTCTTCTTTTATATCTTTAAAACTGGTTTACTGAAGATAAAATTCATATTTAAAAAAAAAAAAAGCATATTGTTCTATACTTGGAAAAAAAAATCATGCCACGTACCGCACATGCACCTAAGCACAGGTGGGATACTGGTAGGTTGATATTTGCAGAGGCCTGTTTGTTTGTTTTAGAGTCACAGTTCTTGTGACCCTTTGAATTCTCCATTGTCCAAGCAGCATGTTGACAGGCTTAAGTTGCTTCACAAGGGAACATTGGCAAGGTGACTTGCAGGAGGGCCTCCTGGGTGTGCTTAACCAGAGGGGCAGTCAGGGCCACATTGCACCCTTCCTTTGATACAGTCTAAGGTTTGGTCTCGCATGTGACTCAAAGTACACCGCAGGTACACACATGTGGTGAGAGGAATTACATATTGCCATAGTCACCCAGACTCCCTGCCAAACTCTAATTACCACGCTGCAGCTCCTGCTGTACTGCAAACACTTACACACATCTCTTAGACTGCAACACAGGACAAGGTCTTTTGAACTATGAAGCTGTTTTTTCAGACTTGACTCTGAATATGGAGGAATGTTGTGCATGTTTGTAACAATTTAACACCTTTCATGATTTCATGAATTTCATGATTAAAAACAAAAATGTTTATATCATTTTTATGCCCACCCATAGGAAAATGTATTGCTCAGTGGCTGCTTTTCCTAAGCTCAGGAGACTTAGATGAGATTCTCATATATCTCTCATTTTAGTATCAACAGCATTTCAGATGTTTCTCCTAAAATTCCTTAGGAGAATTGGAAGTAGACACAAATGAGAAATATTTGAGAAAAAAAAGAGTCAAAACAGAGAATGTGGTGGAAGAAACATAGAATATATCTTTATTGTCTTGCTGCAATCTCTATCAAGACTCCATTATAGGAATATTTTATTGATCAGTGGTTGCTCTTTCTAACCTCAGGAGACTTAGTTGTGATTCTCATGTATTTCTCATTTTAGTCTTAACAGTGTCCCAGATGTTTCTCCTAAAAATCCTTAGGAGAAATAAAAATAGACACAACCGAGACATGAGAAAATTCTGAAAGAAAGGAATCCAAAATGACAATGGAAGAGAAACGTGTGAGAAACATGGGAGATATCTTTATTGTCTCGCTGTAATCTCTCACAAGACTCCATTCTAAAAAGCTTTTACTGCTCAGAGATTGCTGTTGCCTTTTTTATTGCAATGGGGTTTTTCACCTTTAATGGTCAGGACAGTAGGAGTAGAGACAGAAAATAATTGGACAGGTGAAAACTGAATAGGAGCAGGAAAGTACCTTTAGCTGGGATTCAAACCCATGTTGTCGAAGTTGCAGTTGTGCCTTCACGTCGATGTGCTGGCCACAAGGCTATGGCACTGACAGAAGTTACTCAACGCTCAGGACACTAAGGGGAGATTATCTTATATGTCTCATTGAGATATCAGCTTTGTCTTAAGATGTCTTCAGTTTTATTTTAGGAGAAACGTTAAACTTTTACTAATATTGTAAATACTAAAACTATCATTTACATAGCATTAAACATTTCAGAATATCAATATTACTATTACTAATATTACTAGTTTAAATGTTTAAATTTATCTTCAATGTCCAGCAATGTATACACCACATTTTCCAAACACACTAGAAAGGACTTACAAGTGCAAGATGTTTAGTATAAGAGCAATACCTTTTTTTTAAAAGGGGTCACATGATGTGATTTAAATTTTTCCTTTCTCTTTGGAGTGTTACAAGCTCTTGGTGCATAAAGAAGATCCCTAAAGTTGCAAAGACTAAGGTCTCAAATCCAAAGAGATATTCTTTATAAAAGTTTCAGAAAGGCGGGCATAGAGGAGAAACAATAATGTACAGTATGTGGAAAATAATGTGTTTTTTGAACATTAAACCACATAAACACATTTCATTACACCAAATAATGTTATTTTTAGCAGCATCATATGACCCCTTTAAACAAATGTAACACTAGTGTTGTTACGGGGCGAACGAGACGTGAGACGTGCGGATCCATCGGCAAAGCTTTTATTAAAAGACGTGGTCACAAACACAAGGAGGGTCGAAACACCAGCGAACAGGTATGGTACGGGCAAAACACAAGAGCAGTCCAGTAAACAGGCGTGGGTCAATCGACGGTGAACAATATCCAACAGGGCAAGGCAAAGAGAGATAATCCAGGTAAATAGCAATAATCCAGGCAGGGGCAAACAGAGTCCGAAACAGCAAGACAAAAAGGTAATCCGAAAACACAGGCAAGAATCTGAACACAGGTAAACAGGCAAGGCTGGAACTGGCTCCATAAAGTGCTATGACTAGGAGAGTAATAAACGCAGACAATACTCGGCGACTAGAGCAGGATCTGGGTGGATGTTATATAGTGTGTGTAATAGCTTTCAGGTGAGCATGTGATTGGTTACAGCTGTGTGCAATCAGTGCAATGGATGATGGGAAATGTAGTCCAGGGTATGTAACAGTCTGTGTAGTGTGAGAGTCCACGTTGTGAGCGGGAGACCTCTGGTGGTGAGTGAACGGAAGTTCATAAACCGGATTCGTGACATAAAGCCCCCCGGCCAGGTCCACATGGAAGTGGAGGGACCAGAGACTGGGGCAGAGCAGGGTACCCAGGCCGAACCGGCAAAGCAGGAAACCAGGACAGATCCTGCAGTGTGGGTGGAACTGAGGACCACCACGACAGAGCAGATGGAGCAGCAGACCACCACGGCGGAGCAGAAGACCACCAGAGCCAGACAGGAGAACACCACGGCGGAGCAGAGGACCACCAGAGCCAGACAGCAGACCACCACGGTGGAGCAGGCGGAACATAACACCACCACGGCAGAGCAGAAGACCACCAGGGCCAGACAGCAGACAAAACATGCAGAGCAGAAGACCACCATGGCGGAGTGGACAGAGCAGAAGACCACCACGGCAGAGCAGAAAGCCACCATGGCTGAGCAGACAGAGCAGAGACCCCTGGTAGAAACTGGGAACTAGGGAAAACTGAGACACAAGAAACAGACAGAGCATATACGGTCTCAAGGACCGAGGCAGGAAACACACCAAGTTCAACAATATTTTCCCTGGTGACAACTGAATGGGCAGACAGTTCATGAACGGGCTCACTGACTGAAACTGAACAGGCAGACAATTCAACATTGGAATCCTTGGCAAAGACTGGTTGAGTTGACAGTTCATAACTATACTCATTGAGTGAAACTGGACAGGAAGTCAGTTCAGTGACTGAAACTGGACTGACAGAAAATTCAGACACATTACACACTGGTGCATTAGTAGAAACTGGAAAGATGGATGGTTCAACTTCAGACTTGATTAAATCGGGACCAACAGATAATTCAAATTCAGACTCTACAGAAGCATTAGGACAGACAGACAGCTCATGTTTAAATTCCTTGACAGAAACGGGCAAGACAGACAGTTCGAAATCAGACACCTTAGTTGAGACGAGACAGACAGACTGTTCACAATCAGCCACCAAGGCTGTTTCAGAACATGGCGAGAGTTCAGAGATGGCCTCCTCTGCCGGTTCAGAGCAGGATAAAAGTACATAAGTGGCCTCCGTAGCCTTGACAGGACAGGCAGAGAGTTCACAGACGGCCTCCATAGCCGTGACAGGACAGGCAGAGAGTTCATAAATGGCCTCTATAGCCATGACAGAACAAGCAGAGAGTTCACAGACGGCCTCCTTGGCTGGAACAGAACAGGACAAGAGTTCACAAGTGGATACTACTGACACCTCTGGAGGTTCTGTAGCGGATGCCGCCACCTCTGGAGGTACTACAGCAATACCAGCAGGAAACAGGGAGAGTTCATTAACATTCTCCTTAACAGGACAGGTACAGAGTTCAGCAACGGTCCCTTTGACCATGAAAGGACAGACTGAGAACCCATAAACGGCCTCCTTGGCCGTGGCTGGGCAGGCAGAGAGTTCATAAATGGATACCACTGACACCTCTGGAGGTTCTACAGCAGTAACATCAGGAAACAGGGAGAAGTCAGTAACGGTCTCTTCGACCACAACACGACAGGCTAAGAGTGTGTCACTGGGTGCCATCACAATGCAAGGAGCTGAAGCGAACGCCTCCACCTCGGAAGGTTCTGTGGTGGTGTATGCAGCCCAAACACACCATAAATTGATCCCCATCAAGGGAAGCGCTTCAGACAGGGGAATCAGTTCAGGAACAGGAGGGCTAGAGTGAGGGGGTTTGGGGATACCAGCTGCGCGTGCAGACACCAGCGGTGCACTGGATACCAGACTGGGATACCGAAGGACCGACCTTGATAATCTGGGTGCAACAGATAGGACGTGACAAGACTCTGGATGATCAGCTGTGATGTGATGCGACTCTGGATGATCAGCTGTGATGTGACGAGACTCTGGAAGATCAGTGGTGACGTGACGAGACTCTGGAAGATCAGCTGAGACGTGACGAGACTCTGGACGATCAGCGGTGACGTGACGATTCATGAAGATCGGCTGTGACATGACTTGACTCATGAAGATCGGCTGTGACTTGACTTGACTCATGAAGCTCGGCTGTGACTTGACTCTAGAAGATCGGCTGTGACTTGACTTGACTCTAGAAGATCGGCTGTGACTTGACTTGACTCTAGAAGATCGTCTGTGACGACTTGACTCTAGAAGATCGGCTGTGACTTGAGTTGACTCTAGAAGATCGGCTGTGACTTGACTTTACTCTAGAAGATCAGCTGTGACTTGACTTAACTCAGGAAGATCAGCGGTTACTTGACTTGACTCATGAAGATCAACTGTGACTTGACTTGACTCAGGAAGATCAGACGAGACATGGCTAGGTTCTGGCAGATCATACGAGACATACACAGGCTCTGATGCGGCAGCCGCAATGTTAATGGTTTCTGATGCGGCAGCCGTGGCATGAATGGAGTCCGAAATAACAACCGCAACATGTTTAGAACACAGTACTTAGTTGTCACCGCCATTTTGTGAGTACGCTCCGTGGCTGCCATTACACGATCGGACATGATGTCGCGTTCCTTCGCGACACCCACAGTGAATGATGAACCAACAGTCAAGAAAGCATAATCCATAAACTGAACGAGTGACAAACGCGGACACTCTCGAATGAGCTTTGACTTTAACGGCTGATTAATGCCCTCGCAGAAAAAATCTATCAGGACACAGTCTGGCAGATCAGAGAAATAAGATAGATCTAAACACTCTTGTACATAATCCTCAAGCCTTCACGTGCCCTGCTCGAGGGCTAATAATAGCCTTGTCATATCCATACCTGACCAAAGTCCACGTGAAAAGCTGCTGGATACTTGTGTGGCCGAGTATTCTGTTACGGGGCGAACGAGACGTGAGAGACGTGCAGATCCATTGGTAAAGCTTTTATTAAAAGAAGTGGTCACAAACACAGGCAGGGTTGAAACACCAGCGAACAGGTATGGTATGGGCAAAACACAAGAGCAGTCCAGTAAACAGGCGTGGGTCGATCGACGGTGAACAATATCCAACAGGACAAGGCAAAGAGAGATAATCCAGGTACATAGCAATAATTCAGGCAGGGGCAAACAGAGTCCAAAACAGCAAGACAAAAAGTGTAATCCGAAAACACAGGCAAGAATCTGAACAGAAGAAAACAGACAAGGCGAGACTATGACTAAACTAGGAAAACTGAAACTGGCTCCGTAAAGTGCTATGACTTGGAGTGTAATACATGCAGACAATACTCGGCGACTAGAGCAGGATCTAGGTGGATGTTATATAGTGTGTGTAATAACTTTCAGGTGGGCGTGTGATTGGTTACAGCTGTGTGCAATCAGTGCAATGGATGATGGGAAATGTAGTCCAGGGTATTGTGTAACAGTCTGTGTAGTGTGAGAGTCCATGTAGTGAGCGGGTGACCTCTGGTGGTGAGTGAACGGAAGTTCATAGGCCATATTCGTGACAAGTATCCCAGGGTTTTTTTTTTTGTTTGTTTTTTTTTGCTTTGTTTAGTATTAAAATGTTGTCTTGTACAGCCCATTTTGCATGTATGTAAATATAGGTTATGGTTTCCTTCGTTTAATCACTGTGCAATTAAACACTCTCTACATAAAACAACTTCAAATATGACAATGCATGTATTGTCTTTGATTGAAATGGTGTAGATAAATGACATTGAAGCTAACCAGAGGGAAGAAAAATAAAATAAAAAAGAGATCTTTTTACCATTTCAAATATTTCTCCTACAGAAATTAGGTTACCTTAAGACTGAATGGAAACTTTTGCTTGAGTCTCCTGCTTCTCAAACTTGTCTCCTGAGACAAAAAATCCAACACTCTCACAATGGTCTTGTTTAAAGCTATAGATTAGATCTCAACAACTTTACACACTGTGCTCAGATATTTCTCCTTAGAGACACCGGATCTCTCACATTTGTCTCTTTTAAAGCTTTAGAAGCGTTCTCAACAACATCACACACTGTGCTCAGAT
>NW_015506130.1:266302-278406 GCF_001515645.1 Sinocyclocheilus grahami
CAGTTCGAAATCAGACACCTTAGTTGAGACGAGACAGACAGACTGTTCACAATCAGCCACCAAGGCTGTTTCAGAACATGGCGAGAGTTCAGAGATGGCCTCCTCTGCCGGTTCAGAGCAGGATAAAAGTACATAAGTGGCCTCCGTAGCCTTGACAGGACAGGCAGAGAGTTCACAGACGGCCTCCATAGCCGTGACAGGACAGGCAGAGAGTTCATAAATGGCCTCTATAGCCATGACAGAACAAGCAGAGAGTTCACAGACGGCCTCCTTGGCTGGAACAGAACAGGACAAGAGTTCACAAGTGGATACTACTGACACCTCTGGAGGTTCTGTAGCGGATGCCGCCACCTCTGGAGGTACTACAGCAATACCAGCAGGAAACAGGGAGAGTTCATTAACATTCTCCTTAACAGGACAGGTACAGAGTTCAGCAACGGTCCCTTTGACCATGAAAGGACAGACTGAGAACCCATAAACGGCCTCCTTGGCCGTGGCTGGGCAGGCAGAGAGTTCATAAATGGATACCACTGACACCTCTGGAGGTTCTACAGCAGTAACATCAGGAAACAGGGAGAAGTCAGTAACGGTCTCTTCGACCACAACACGACAGGCTAAGAGTGTGTCACTGGGTGCCATCACAATGCAAGGAGCTGAAGCGAACGCCTCCACCTCGGAAGGTTCTGTGGTGGTGTATGCAGCCCAAACACACCATAAATTGATCCCCATCAAGGGAAGCGCTTCAGACAGGGGAATCAGTTCAGGAACAGGAGGGCTAGAGTGAGGGGGTTTGGGGATACCAGCTGCGCGTGCAGACACCAGCGGTGCACTGGATACCAGACTGGGATACCGAAGGACCGACCTTGATAATCTGGGTGCAACAGATAGGACGTGACAAGACTCTGGATGATCAGCTGTGATGTGATGCGACTCTGGATGATCAGCTGTGATGTGACGAGACTCTGGAAGATCAGTGGTGACGTGACGAGACTCTGGAAGATCAGCTGAGACGTGACGAGACTCTGGACGATCAGCGGTGACGTGACGATTCATGAAGATCGGCTGTGACATGACTTGACTCATGAAGATCGGCTGTGACTTGACTTGACTCTAGAAGATCGTCTGTGCCGTCTTGACTCTAGAAGATCGGCTGTGACTTGACTTGACTCTAGAAGATCGGCTGTGACTTGACTTGACTCTATAAGATCGGCTGTGACTTGACTTTACTCTAGAAGATCAGCTGTGACTTGACTTAACTCAGGAAGATCAGCGGTTACTTGACTTGACTCATGAAGATCAACTGTGACTTGACTTGACTCAGGAAGATCAGACGAGACATGGCTAGGTTCTGGCAGATCATACGAGACATACACAGGCTCTGATGCGGCAGCCGCAATGTTAATGGTTTCTGATGCGGCAGCCGTGGCATGAATGGAGTCCGAAATAACAACCGCAACATGTTTAGAACACAGTACTTAGTTGTCACCGCCATTTTGTGAGTACGCTCCGTGGCTGCCATTACACGATCGGACATGATGTCGCGTTCCTTCGCGACACCCACAGTGAATGATGAACCAACAGTCAAGAAAGCATAATCCATAAACTGAACGAGTGACAAACGCGGACACTCTCGAATGAGCTTTGACTTTAACGGCTGATTAATGCCCTCGCAGAAAAAATCTATCAGGACACAGTCTGGCAGATCAGAGAAATAAGATAGATCTAAACACTCTTGTACATAATCCTCAAGCCTTCACGTGCCCTGCTCGAGGGCTAATAATAGCCTTGTCATATCCATACCTGACCAAAGTCCACGTGAAAAGCTGCTGGATACTTGTGTGGCCGAGTATTCTGTTACGGGGCGAACGAGACGTGAGAGACGTGCAGATCCATTGGTAAAGCTTTTATTAAAAGAAGTGGTCACAAACACAGGCAGGGTTGAAACACCAGCGAACAGGTATGGTATGGGCAAAACACAAGAGCAGTCCAGTAAACAGGCGTGGGTCGATCGACGGTGAACAATATCCAACAGGACAAGGCAAAGAGAGATAATCCAGGTACATAGCAATAATTCAGGCAGGGGCAAACAGAGTCCAAAACAGCAAGACAAAAAGTGTAATCCGAAAACACAGGCAAGAATCTGAACAGAAGAAAACAGACAAGGCGAGACTATGACTAAACTAGGAAAACTGAAACTGGCTCCGTAAAGTGCTATGACTTGGAGTGTAATACATGCAGACAATACTCGGCGACTAGAGCAGGATCTAGGTGGATGTTATATAGTGTGTGTAATAACTTTCAGGTGGGCGTGTGATTGGTTACAGCTGTGTGCAATCAGTGCAATGGATGATGGGAAATGTAGTCCAGGGTATTGTGTAACAGTCTGTGTAGTGTGAGAGTCCATGTAGTGAGCGGGTGACCTCTGGTGGTGAGTGAACGGAAGTTCATAGGCCATATTCGTGACAAGTATCCCAGGGTTTTTTTTTTTGTTTGTTTTTTTTTGCTTTGTTTAGTATTAAAATGTTGTCTTGTACAGCCCATTTTGCATGTATGTAAATATAGGTTATGGTTTCCTTCGTTTAATCACTGTGCAATTAAACACTCTCTACATAAAACAACTTCAAATATGACAATGCATGTATTGTCTTTGATTGAAATGGTGTAGATAAATGACATTGAAGCTAACCAGAGGGAAGAAAAATAAAATAAAAAAGAGATCTTTTTACCATTTCAAATATTTCTCCTACAGAAATTAGGTTACCTTAAGACTGAATGGAAACTTTTGCTTGAGTCTCCTGCTTCTCAAACTTGTCTCCTGAGACAAAAAATCCAACACTCTCACAATGGTCTTGTTTAAAGCTATAGATTAGATCTCAACAACTTTACACACTGTGCTCAGATATTTCTCCTTAGAGACACTGGATCTCTCACATTTGTCTCTTTTAAAGCTTTAGAAGCGTTCTCAACAACATCACACACTGTGCTCAGATATTTCTCCTTAGCTAGACTCTGGATCTCTCACATTCGTCTCCTCAAAAGTTTAGAAGAGGGCTCAACAACATTATACAGTGTGCTCAGATTTTTCTCCTACGCTAAAGACTCAAGAGCTCACATTTGTCTCCTCAAAAGTTTAGAAGAGGGCTCAACAACATTATACAGTGTGCTCAGATTTTTCTCCTACGCTAAAGACTCAAGAGCTCACATTTGTCTCCTCAAAAGTTTAGAAGAGGTCTCAACCACATTACACTCTGTGCTCAGATATTTCTCCTTAGCTAGACTCTGGATCTCTCACATTTGTCTCCTCAAAAGTTTAGAAGAGATCTCAACCACATTACACACTGTGCTCAGATATTTCTCCTTAGCTAGACTCTGGATCTCTCACATTCGTCTCCTCAAAAGTTTAGAAGAGGTCTCAACAACATTATACAGTGTGCTCAGATTTTTCTCCTACGCTAAAGACTCAAGAGCTCACATTTGTCTCCTCTAAATTTCAGAAGGGATCTCAATAACTTTACAAAGTGTGCACCAAGTCAAATGCCTCAATATGAGCTCAAACATTTATTCCATATAATATGTATTAATAATCAAATTAGTCAATTAATAATCAAGACTGAGTCATAAGCCATTTATGTGCCTTTCAGCAAAGAAAGCTCCCGGGTTACATTTTCTGTAGATCAGTTTTGATTAAGGCATCCGCTATATTACTATTTCCAACAACAAATTAGGTGCCTAAGTACATAAACATTGTCCTATAAAAAGTAACATTATCCTTATTTCTGCATAATTTCTCTCTCAATATAGTCTTTAACTCTGAATTTATGATTGCCCCCCTTTATTTAGTGCCTTCCTTTCAAGTACTTGACTTGATGCACACTTTGTAAAGTTGTTGAGATCTCTTCTAAAGCTTTACAGGAGACAAATATGAGACCCCCAGATTATTTAGCTAAAGAGAACAATCTAATCACAGTGTGTGATGTTGTTGAGATCTCTAATCTAAACTTTGGAGGAGACAAATGTGAGAGATCCAGAGACTCTAGCTAAGGAGAAATATCTGAGCACAGTGCATGATTTTGTTGTGATCTCTTCTGAAGCTTTAAAGGAGACAAGTGTGAGACCACCAGAGTCTCTAGCAAAGGAGAAAAATCTGAGCACAGTGTACGATGCTGTTGAGATCTTGTTTGAAACTTTGGAGGAGACAAATGTGAGACCACCAGAGTTTTTAGCTAAGGAGAAAAATCGTCTCGGGTTACTTATGTAACCATGGTTCCCTGAGTAGGGAACGAGACACTGCGTCCTCTAGGTTTCTTGCCATGCTGCGGACGCAAGCTTCAGACGAAGAAGAGAACGGTGTGTAGCTCCCGGCACCGATTTATACTGTAGTCGCACCGGTAGTGACGTCATGGCTGTCGCCGGCCAACGAGTTGGTGTTTTTTCAATGTATGCTTCAGATACGAGTCACGACGAGGCGTTCCCCATAGCGACCCCTAGAGGACGCAGTTCGAAGTTCCCATGAAAGGGAACTGAGCACAGTGTGTGATCTCGTTGAGATCTCTTCTAAAGCTTTAAAAGAGACAAATATGAGACCACCAGAGTCTTTAGACTAGGAGAAATATCTAAACACAGTGTGTGATGTTGTTGAGATCTCTTCTAAAGCTTTAAAGGAGACAAATGTGAGACCACCAGAGTCTATAGGAGAAATATCTGAACACAGTGTGTGATCTTGTTGAGATCTCTTCTAAAGCTTTAAAGGAGACAAATGTGAGACTACCAGAGTCTTTAGACTAGGAGAAATAGCTGAGCACAGTATGTGATGTTGTTGAGATCTCTTCTAAAGCTTTAAAGGAGACAAATGTGAGACTACCAGAGTCTTTAGACTAGGAGAAATAGCTGAGCACAGTATGTGATGTTGTTGAGATCTCTTCTAAAGCTTTAGAAGAGACAAATGTGAGAGATCCAGAGTTTCTAGCTAAGGATAAATATCTGAGCTTAGTGTGTGATGTTGTTGAGATCTATTTTAAAGCTTTAAAGGAGACCATTGTGAGAGTGTTAGAGTTTTTGTCTCAGGAGACAAGTTTGAGAAGCAGGAGACTCAAGCAAAAATCTCCATTCGATCTTAAAGTAACTTAATTTCTGTCTAGGAGAAATATTTGAGATGTTAAAGAGAGCTCACTTTTTCTTTCCTATGGGCAGTTATTTTTTATGAATGTAAAATATGTAAAAAGTTTGTATGAATTTTTATATGTATAAATGTAAAATAAATGTAAAGTTTGTTGTTATTATTATTATTATTTCTAGTAGTATTAGAAGTAGTAGTATAATTAATTCATAAATATAATTAAGTTTTCCAACCTGAACTGAACTTGTCATAAAAGGGTAAAATTATCATTGACAAGTGAGTCTGCAAGGCTATATGAAATAATTTCCTGTTTTATGTTTTTCATGATGGTTTTGTGTATATTTAAGAAATAATAACAAAGATAAAGATTAATTAAGAATTTTTTTTCTCATTATGACATAAGGACAGTCATTACCCTGAAAACGTTTACTTTTTACCCTAAATGAATATCAAAATGAATCTTAGAAGAGGTTTAAATATTTGTATGTATAAACTGGATTTTATATGTGTTTTTAGTTAAGTTAATAGATTTTGACAAAAAAAAGCACGTACAGCAAGAGACTATTTTCTAATGTTTTGTGCTAATTTCTGTGAATTGTTCATTACTAAGGTACCTGCCTGATGCAACCTAGCACAGCAGTCCAAGACCAGTTAGAGCAGCCTACCTAATTTTACTCGATGACACTCAAAATCCACAAGATTACAAACTCAAGAAATCCATGATTTTTTTCTATCTTTCAAGCTGCTTATCTCTTGCTCTTTCATACAACTTTCTGACTCTTAAATTCCTGTAAAGCCACTTTTCTACTGATTTAATTGAGGTAACCTTTCCTCCTTTTTTTCTCTGTTTAAATCTCTCATAAAAGGAGACTAAAGTCTTTATAATGAGGACTGAGAGGACACTTAAAGAATTGTATAAATCTTTTTTTCTTCTTCTTAAATTAGACTTTAAAAGCAGAGCCTGTAATCATATAACAGAATGCTAATCATTTTATATGTGGCAACCGAGGCCTAGTAGGAGCTCTGAAGAGCGGCTTACTGCCCCAAACTCTTCCTGTCAGGACAGTTGTTAAGTTTTTTTCTGCCAAAGAAGCAGAAAATCCAATTATTAGCAGCAACCCAATTATTTACCTCCTCTGGCACCCCAACTGAAATCCAAGGTCGAATTCGTGGATTAGTGAGGTTTTAAGGATAGGACAAAAACAGGAGAAATCAACAATGTGTAACCCCATAGCTGCACAAGCCCTTCCGGGACTGGACTTAGAAGGCGACACAATCATTGAAAACAAGTAGACGGAAGGCAGAACTTTGTGGATTGTGTTGGGGTTCATGGGCTCGACGCTGATGATGTCTGTTTTTAGACTCCATTTGTGAGTTAACTAGCATGGACATGGTGAATGCGGGGTGACCTCCAAAAGATCACACACTCACAGGACCTTGACCTTTTGCCCTGGATCATCCCCAGACCAGCCCTGACCCCTGAGTCTGCAGGTCACCCGACACAGCAGACTGTGTGTGAACAGGAAAGAAGGTTATTGATGGTTTGAAATTGACTCCTGCTCTAATGTGACATTGGAAAATGTCTCCTTAATTGAAGACTCTGTCAATGATATCGAGTTCACATCTTGATCCAGGTTTTACACTGATGTTCACATGGCCTCATAAAATGGTTTGCCTTTTTTAAGATCTCTATGCCCTTATATGGGACAAAACCAGATCCTTTCCAATTCAATAGGAATCTATTATTGAGATCCAACAATGCTAAAATACTCCTTTAGTCCAAATTCTCTTTAAGCTTCATCAAACTACCATGAGTGGACATCCACCAACCATAATCAAGTCTAAAATCTCCATTTTTGAATTGGTAATTAACTTGAAGATATGTCGGTCTGTATTAGCTTATGAAGGATTAGATTGAACACTTCCTCATGAGGACCTGGTGAAGACTATAGTGCTAAAGTCTATGCTAACCTGATCTATGCCTTTCATTTTTGTCTAATTAACCTTCTAATAGCTACAACCCTGCAGTGGCAGCTAGTTAATTATACAGTGTCATGACCGAGGGCAGATTAGCACTGTGTCAGTCAATGTCTTGTCCCATCAAAAACTAATGTTCATTTAATTTCTAGCAGACCTACATTCATTTCCTTCTGATGAACCACTGGTGGGAAAGGTGACAATAATTTGGTTTCTTCATCCTCTTTGAAAAGTGAAAGTGTGAGAGAAAGTTTGTCAAAGAGAGCAGCACTTTCTTATGCACTCATGCAGAAGGGACGCTGTCATCTGCAGTAGAGGCCAGCCAGACATTCATCTCTGACTCAGTCTATGGTCATCAGTCTTTGTGTTTGAATCTGTGGTATTTGATGAGGACTAATTAGATGATGCATGACTCACTTCTTAAATCACAAATTAATTTTGTGTGCATATATATATATATATTATCTCACAGAAGTGAGAAACTATTTTTGTAAATATTTTATTATATCTTTTCATGTGACAACACGGAAGAAATAGCACTTTGCTACAATGTAAAGTAGTGAGTGTACAGCTTGTATTACAGTGTCATTTTGCCGTCCCCTCAAAATAGCTCAGCACACAGCCATTAATGTCTAAACCGCTGGCCACAAAAGTGAGTACACCCCTAAGTGAAAATGTCCAAATTGGGCCCAATTAGCCATTTTCTCTCCCCGGTGTCATGTGACCAGAGGCGGACAAAGTACTCAACTCCATTACTTGAGTGAAAGTACAGATACTGCTGGTGAAATATTACTCCATTACAAGTAAAAGTTGTAAAGACAGATTTTTACTTAAGTAAAAAGCACAAAAGCAGGATGGTAGTGATCTCACACAGCTCTGACAGTGTGCACACATCTATGTGTAGCCATTCAACCACATTTGAACAGAGTGGACAGTGAAATCCTGTAAATATAGAGTGATAAGGAAGAAACAAAATCAAACCTGCTTTAAAACTCAGCAACACAACTGTAGCTGTATAACTTTACAACAGAAACACTGCTTTAACAAAATAACGACTTTCTACTTTGAGGACATTGATAGAAATGTAGTGGAGTGAAAAGTACAATATTTGTCTTTCAAATGTAGTGAAATTAAAGTTATAAGTTCCCAGAAAAAATAATACTCAAGTGAAGTACCGATACTCAAAAAGTGTACTTAAGTACAATACTCAAGTAAATGTACTTAGTTACTGTCCGCCTCTGCATGTGACTCATTAGTGTTACAAGGTCTCAGGTGTGAATGGGGAGCAGGTGTGTTAAATTTGGTGTTATCGCTCTCACTCTCTCATACTGGTCACTGGAAGTTCAACATGGCACCTCATGGCAAAGAACTCTCTGAGGATCTGAAAAAAAGAATTGTTGCTCTACATAAAGATGGCGTAGGCTATAAGAAGATTGCCAAAACTGAGCTGCAGCACGGTGGCCAAGACCGTACAGCGGTTTAACAGGACAAGTTCCACTCAGAACAGGCATCGCCATGGTCGACCAAAGAAGTTGAGTGCACGTGCTCAGTGTCATATCCAGAGGTTGTGTTTGGGAAATAGACGTATGAGTGCTGTCAGCATTGCTGCAGAGGTTGAAGGGGTGGGGGGTCAGCCTGTCAGTGCTCAGACCATACGCCGCACACTGCATCAAATTGGTCTGCATGGCTATCATACTTTTGTGGCCAGCGGTTTAGACCAGGGGTTTTCAACCTGTGGGGCGCCAGCACCTGTCAAGGGGGGCGCGAGCATCAGTTAATTCATAGACGTTTTCTTGAGAATTTAAGAATATGAGTTAACAAATCTTTAGCCATCCACTAGGGGGCAATCTGACTCCCACTGCTAGTCAACAGTTAGAGCAGAGTTGGCTCGAGTATCAGTCATGCTCAGTGTTGCCAAGTCCGCGGTTTTCCCGTTTGCCGCGTTTTGTAGTTTTGGGTTAGTTTTGATTAGCAATTAGGCGGGTTTTGTTGTGAAAACCTGGCAACCCTGGTCACGCTTATTGACAGTGTAAGATGATTTACGATTAGCCATGTCGGAAATCCAAACACGGATTGGTATGTTGTTATCTCAGAAACAGGCTCAGCCATCACATTGAATCAGGTAAACTGGTTATATATTTATGTTTCAGTATAATTATGCACGCTATACCAGGGGCGGGTCTAAACCCTTTTTAGGTGGGTTTCAGCCCCCCTATCTGTCACCTTAGCCCCCCAAAACTATCTTAACGATCAGGCCAGTGCTGCTTCCTTGAGAACGTTTTTCATTCTCACGTGTTTTAAATCTTGTCAGTTTAAACATTAAAGTAATTTTAAGCCATTTAAGCCCAAGACATCTCAGTGCGGTACTCACGCGCTGTGATAAAACGTTTCTATGCGCACCGCTCACAACACCTGCACACGTCCGCACCGCTTCGCTAAAGATAGGCGCCTAGTCTATTTTTGACGGACACCGCATCCAAACTGCACAGCAAATACAAAATAAAAGTAAAAAAATCATGTCAATTTCAAAATAAACACCCTGTGCAGACTCCCGATCGTATTTCACGGTCACATATCTTTGGCAGGAGGCCAGAAATGGATGACGACGAGCGGTTCACCCTCGAAATACAAAAACACATGGTGTTATATGACATCACAAATCTTTTTTACAAGGACAATGAACAACATCTGACAGGCAAATCACGTGGTCTCGCGAATCCTACTACTGCGCTTCTGATCCGCTTCTGGTGTGAGTTGGCTCCGCGTGGAGGACGTAACAAAACCTCTTCGGAGCCGTAACGCATCGCAGACGTGTGCAGTGTAAATAAGGGGTGAAGTGCACAAACAGATAGCCTTCTCAGACAGCAGGTACCAATGGCTGTCTTGACAAGTATCCTTGTAAGCACAGTCGGTTGTTTTAAGTGAATGTAAACAGTAAACAAAATATCAAATGTACATCAGCATAACGGATCCGTGCATTTCTTATGTAAATAATGTTAATCAGAAAGAGCAAAAGAAAAATTGTTCGCCGCTTTAATAGCTCTAATGGATATTTGCTTTTATGTTAATGTTAATAAAGTAATTCGGTGTGACTACAGTAATACGGGGGGGAGGGGTTGTTGGATGTTGGGGGGGCACGAGTGAAATTAGACCAACTTGGGGGGGCGCATGTTGTAAAAGGTTGAAAACCCCTGATTTAGACAATAATGGCTGTGTGTTGAGTTATTTTGAGGGGACAGCAAATTTACACTTTTATACAAGCTGTACACTCACTACTTTACATTGTAGCAAAGTGTCATTTCTTCAGTGTTGTCACATGAAAAGATATAATAAAATATTTACAAAAATGTGAGGGGTACAGTATCCTGTATTTTAAGTACACAATATTTATGCAATAAATAGTGACAAGCACAACTGCCTTGTGTTGTATTTATATAGATTGTTGATGTATAATGTGCCCATGGGCTTTTTTTATTTTTATCAACACGATTTTAAGTTAAAATGCACATTGCATGGTAAATATTTATTTTTAAATAAATAAATACTTAGCATGTAATGTACATTTAATAAATAAATAAAAAAAAATATATATATTATATACATTTTTAAGTCAATTTGATGTCAAAATTGTGTTTGTATAGATACGTACATTGGCAATATAGATATGAATGTGAAGTGTACAAGTGCATTAGAAGTATCAGCAAATTCTAATTTATAAAATATTTTAGCAAAATGCTTTTTAAAATAGTTTTAGACAAACTGCAATATATTATATGTTAGGCGTCATGTCAGCCGCCTATATAATATGTTTAATTTCACATAAATTAGTTATAGATTTAATATTATAATTTGGTTGTGATGTTGTTAAAAAAAAAAAGGGGAAACACTTTCCATGAAGTGGAAGTATAACAAAAGTATAACACATTATAAGGGTATTCTTAAGGCATTATAATTAATGTGTTACGGAAGAGGTCTGACACGACAGGTTAGTTTTATACAAAACAGTTTATTTGGTCACAGTGAGTACTGGTGTTGAGTCCGGAGGAAGTGAGGGTGAGGGTGAGGGAAAGGTCCGTGAGAGTGCAGAGGGTATGGAGAGTGGAGTAATCCGAGTCTTTTGCTTGATTGAGGCTGGAAGGGATCCGGGGGGAAGCACACACCTCAGCGATCCGGGAACTAGGAGATACAGGAGACACTTGGAGATGAGGAGACACTAGGAGGTAAGTAATGCAAGAAGTATTCAAAGGTAATCAGTAGCAAAGTCATTGAGTCCTCTATGTGTAAACGAGACCGGACGGTGAGGGTGTCTGAGGTGTGTGCTTTTATTCAGGCTGGTAATGAGGTGCTTGATTGGTGACAGGTGCAGGTGCTCAGAACTCAGGTGAGAGGGATCGTTGTGATTGGGTGGTGGCGGAGCCTGGCCGATCTGTTACAGTGCCCCCCCCTCCACGGCCCGCTCCTGAGGGCCGAAAACCCCGACGTCGTGGTGGTCTACCTCTGCCCCGAGGTGCCGGCTGATCAGGATGGGCAGCATGGAACTCTGACATTAAGGCGGGGTCCAATACATCGGTCCTAGGTACCCATGAGCGTTCCTCAGGTCCATATCCTTCCCAGTCCACGAGGTATTCCAGCTGATCATCACGGCGCCAGGACTGCAGAATTTCCTTCACCTTGTAGACCGAGCCTTCATCCAAGATCAAGGGAAGAGGGGGTTCCTCCATCTGGCCAGGCTTTGTGGGGAGAGAGACAGGGTCATGGTGAGGTTTGTGTAGTGATACGTGGAACGTGGGATGAATTCTGTATTGTGAGGGGAGTTGGAGTTTATAAGTGACCGGGTTTACCTGTTCCAGGATGGTGAAAGGGCCAACAAATCTGGGACTGAGCTTTTTACAGGGCAGGCGCAGTCTGATGTCCCGAGTCGACAACCATACCTTCTGTCCTGGTTCATAGGTAGGTGTTTCAGCTCTTCGGAGGTCCGCTGTCGTCTTCTGCCTGCACACTGCCCGTTGGA
>NW_015506130.1:278633-278917 GCF_001515645.1 Sinocyclocheilus grahami
CAATTACCAGGATGCATGTGTTACCTTCAGAGGGGGGTAGGTCTGTGACAAAGTCTACTCCTAGGTGTGACCAGGGGCGATTCGGCACTGGAAGGGGAAGGAGTTTCCCAGATGGTAAATGGCGCGGGCTTTTGGACATGGCACACTCCGGACATCCTTGCACGAACTTTCTCACGTCCCTTGCCATATTGGGCCACCAGAAGCGATCTCGTAGCAGCGAGAGGGTGTTGTTGGCCCCTGGATGGCCAGTGCCTCGGGAGGAGTGAGCAGAGTGCATGAGTGGG
>NW_015506130.1:279019-292521 GCF_001515645.1 Sinocyclocheilus grahami
GAATGAGTGGGGTGCGCTGTGTCCGTGGTACGTAGTGACATCCTGGAGGACAGCCCGGCGGATTGTTAGGAGCTGTGTTGGAGGCCACTGGAGGGGAATTCCATTCGATTGGACTGACGATTATCTTAGGTAGGATGATGCTTTCCGGTTCTTCGGGGCCTTCTACGTGACTGTGAATACGTGACAAGGCGTCTGCCTTGACGTTTCTGGGACCAGGGCGGTAAGTAATGGTAAAATTGAACCTCGTAAAGAATAATGAAGATAATCGTTGCTTTTCGATGAGCATGGGTTCTGGTGCTGGTTCTGGAGGGTAACTGGACTCTGATCGGCGGAGGCAGGAGGTTGTGGCGTGGACGGGTATGGCTGCTAGACAGGACTGCATGCGGCTCGAGCATCGGATGGATAACTGCATGAACTTTTCCAATCCAAACGAATCATCATAGGCAGCGACCTGTAACCGAAGCTGGGGTTCCAGCCCCTGTCTGTAGGTGGTCAGTAGCGCTCTCTCATTCCATCCACTCGCCGCAGCGAGAGTCCTAAACTTCAGCGAGTATTCAGCAATTGACATGGTCCCCCTGTTGTAAGTGATAGAGTTGCTCTCCCACAGCGACATCTCCGTCTGTCCTTCCAAACACCTCGCGAAAATGCACCAGGAAGTTCTGCAGATCGTGAATGACGGGGCTGGCCTGAGTCCAGATCGTTTCCGCCCATTGCAGTGCAGGTCCTGTTAGCAGGGAGATAATAAAAGCAATTTTAGAGGTGTCGGTGGGATATGAATGTGGTTGCATCTTAAAGGTGAGATTGCACTGGAGGAGAAACCCGTTGCACTCCTCCGCCGAACCAGAGTAGGGCGCCGGACGGGCCATGGGACTAGCGATGATGGTAGGCGAAGAAGTGCTGGTTGGGATGGAAGAGGTGATGGGTGGTGATGGCGGCGGTGCTGGTGGAGTGCGTAGCACTCGTCGTAGTGAGTCTACGAGCTCCTGGACTGGATCAGGGTGACTCATCTGTGCTGTCGGTGTTGGTCCGGTCTTCTGTTACGGAAGAGGTCTGACACGACAGGTTAGTTTTATACAAAACAGTTTATTTGGTCACAGTGAGTACTGCTGTTGAGTCCGGAGGAAGTGAGGGTAAGGGAAAGGTCTGTGAGAGTGCAGAGGATATGGAGAGTGGAGTAATTGCACAATGCATTATAAAAAATAAAAAATAAAACTTATGTTGTTTCATCTCATAAATAATCATAACAGCAATTATAATACATTATAAAACTTACTTATGTGTGGTTATAACTTTTATGAGTATGATTATTTACAGTAAAACACTCAATAAACACCATGTTAAATCCACTTAATTTATAATGCATTATAAGTCATGCTGTCTCTTGACATTATTTAAGATCTGTACAGATCTTACTGATATTACAATAAATATAGTTAAAATCAAATGGGCCATATTACACATTCATCTGATCAGATATATGATCCTACGGTTAGCTGTTTAAGAAAAAAATATCATTATTATTTTTATTATTATTGCTGTAACTGTTGTTGTTATTATTTATAAGGGGTCTGCTTTAAGTAAAGTAACAAGTTAACAATAGCAAGATATGAGACTTATAATACATTATATCTATGGGAATTATAATCCATTGTAAGTTAAGTGGATGCATTGTGTTCATTGTGTATTATAAATAATCATATTCTTAAAAGCCCACAAGTAAGTAAATATTATAATGCATTAAAACAGTTGTTATGATTGCTCATGAGATGATACAACATATTATAAGTTTTTCTTTTTATAATTCATTATGCATTTATTATAATGCCTTAAGAATACTCTTATAATGCATTATACATATGAGCTTCATAGAAAGTGTTACCAAAAATAAAAAAAAGAAAGCTTGCAAAATTTGCAAAACTCTTACTGATTACTGTAACTGCAATTCAAAATAGCCCAGCAGTGTATTTTATACAATAAATTAAGGTTGTCATTGTAGGACTTTACTGTAAAAAGGAGACTAAGAAAAACAAAAACAAAAGCAGGTCATGGTCTCGAGACGCATCTGGCCACACTGTGCTCGTCCGACACCTCCCAGCAGACACACAAGCACTAGGGCTGTTAAGCTGCCAGACACACAGAGACGACAAAGACAAGTGAATTTACGTGTTAAGCAACTCCCCCCTTTACACACACCTCAGATGAGCCTTCACTGAAAGTCATTTCCATTAGGAATTTCAAGTTGAATTAAGGTGCTTTGGGAGCACACATTAACACATGTGTAGCTCCTGTTGTTTAATGTTAGAATGGGAATGAGACCTTGCAACTTTATATTCCGTTAAGCAGAAGGCCTGAGTTTTCCCCTCTGAACATCTAAATAAGTAATACTGACAGCCCCCAAAACATGAATCATATCTTCACAATGATAGAAAATTAATGACTGGGATTGGGAACGTAAATCACACCAGGACATTCAGCGCCACTTCCTCGGCACTAGTGAGAGAGAATGACAAAAGATGCATTATAGCATTCTGTGATATGGAAATGCATTCGGCCAGAAAATTCTAGAATGGGAATAAAATGACAGATATGCCAGCCAGTCTTGCATCACCTTGTATAAAAATCAACTTCAGTTTGGCTGCTTATTAATTTATAAGCCATTAGTAACATATTTCCCAACAAAAGGGCTTTGTTAAAAGGCAGAAATTAAAGTGTTTAGGAGAGACATATGGAAATAGCATTTTGCCATGCTCAATTAGAATGAGGTCAGAGAGAAATGGCTTCCAGCCTGATCCTGAAAGATGCAAATGGACCAGTGATTTTATGCAAAATTAGCTACCTGCACACATAGAGCTAAGGTTTTTTTTATTTTTAGCTGCCCTGGAAACAGTTTAAAATTCGGTCTAAAAGATGTATAAAGTGATGCAAACAGGGTACTTTTAACTGAAATAGCTAATTATGTAGTACACAGTTAATTTCACTTTTTTGCTGGCTGCTTGATTTGATATCAAATTAGAGATAACCACTGATGTCACAGAGTGAAAAGTGTTACAACAAAGGCCATTTTGATGAGTAACATGTTAAATGTACATGTAGAAGTAGCATATAGTAAAAAAAAAATGCTTTTCTATAGGGTACACAGAAAAAAAGTGCTTAATTTGGTAACATCTAAATAAATTGTCAAATATATTATATATCACTGAATCAACCTAAATATAGTGTATTACACCAGCAAAGCTAAATTGAAAATTTGGTAGAAAATGCTGCTTAAAGTAACTGTTTTTATGGTGTAATAGACAATTTACAAACATACAGTCTGAGAAAAAAATGGTACAGATGTACCAATCATTGTCACTGTTGTGGTACCCCTTATTTGATACATTTTAATTAAAGTGTTGCTAAAAAGAACATTATTTTGTGTATTTGGTGTAATGAAATGTGTTTATGCAGTTTAAGGTTAAAAAAACACATTATTTTCCACATATTGTACATTATTGTTTCTCCTCTATGACCCGCCTTTCTTCAGCTAGAAGCGAGCGGAGCTAGAGCGGGCTAGAGTGAGCGGAGGTGGGCGGGCTTGAGAATGGCGCAGCCGGCGGATTCGACGAAGGAGCGTTCGGCGGGCTTGAGGCAACCACATGTGACGACCCCGGGCTGGACTCCGCTTCGTCCATGGTGAAATCCGATCCGGCGATCCACAGCGCGAAGTTGATGTATTTCCTCAGCGACCAGCACGGATCAGCTCCAGGCATGACGAAGCAGATGTCGTCCTCTTTTGGAAGGCCAAACTAAGTAGTTTCGCTTTCACAATGAAACACACAGTGCCTTCACGACATGGCGGCAGCGGCGGCAACAACAATACTACAGCGAGAATAAAAGTTACGCCTTCTTTTCCTTTGCGTGAACATTTGGGCGGTGTTATGCAAATCTTCCCACATCGTGACGTAGACATGTGGGGGCATGTTAGAACGAGCCATTTTAGGTAGGTCGTGGTTGACTCTTAACTTTTATAAAGAATATCTCTTTGGATTTGAGACTTTAGTCTTTGCAACGTTACAGATCTTCTTTATTCACCAAGGGCTTGTAACACTCCAAAGAGAAAGGAAAAATTTAAATCGCATCATATGACCCCTTTAATATATTTTAAATGAGCTTGATTGCAACTTCATTACTACAAATGTGCAATTACAAATATATTTAATTATATGACCTGCAAGTTTCAATAGATCATAAATTTTGTCATTACATTCAACAGTACACACCATATTTCAAGAGAATAGAAATTATTATGAAATACAATATGTGTTAGAGCCATTAGGAACATTAAGAAATTTGTAATATGTTTCTATATGATTGTTATATTCTTTATATTTTATTTATATTTATATATATAATCTTTTAATTTAATATACAGGTTATTTGATATTTGTATTGCATACGTGACTTTTCATAGGTCAATTTCGATTTCATATGTAATACGCATGCATAAGTGACCGTTGATATTTTGAACTGTATGAAGAAGCAAGGGGCTTGGTGTTAAGATAGTCTTTTGACCACTCTTTGAAACCATATTTAATTTGAAGCTTGAAGAATTGTAAATAGTTCTTAAGTTTGATCTATGTACATATATAATTAAGTATATACTGTACTAAGTGCTTGTTTTGAAATAATGATAAAGTGTACTTCTTTTTCACAAGGGTTAGCACCTAAATGGTACGTCCTGCCTTTTGACAGGGTACCACCACAGTCGCAGCTTTCCTACCATTGTTTCTAAGAGTGTATGGAAAGGAGGTGTGCACATTTCCAAAAAGTAGTCAATCAAAGTAATTCAAAATCAATCCTATTTGTTGATAGCCAATCAGATAATTGTTCATTCGGTAGTTGTTCATGAAGCAAAGCCACAAATAAAGCTCCTCGATATGCTGTAGAGTACTTCCTTTATATTCCCCTGGTTATGTGTGGACTGTCCTTTTAGTAGCTGAGACAGTAAAACATACCTCAGCTAACAAGAAAGTATAAACATGGCTAAAGCCTGCAATGGCACCATTTGGCCAGGTGGGGCCATTTCTACAGCGGAGCAGGTGTTAAGAGCATCTCATTTCCCCACATAAACACCTCTCACTGTCACCAGCCATGAATTATTAGCACAGACACGAGTCTCCTGTTTATTTTTTAAATAGAGCGAGGAGGCCGCGCCACGCGAAAGTAAGAGAGACAGTGTGAGTGTGTTTGAGATTGTGCGTGTGTGTGTTACTGTAAGGCCAGGGAGGGGGAGCACGTCGTCACAAGAGTCATAAATAAGTCACATGGCCCCTGGACCTTCCTCTGAGGATTTGGAGCTTCTAAGACGTGCTTCTTTCATCTGATAGGCCTGCAATGTCCTGGAGAATCACTGTGAATTCAGATACCACATGTACAGCATATGCGATCGAGTGTCGGGAAGGGAGCGAGGGAGAGAGAAAGAGAGAAAGAGAGACCGAACATCGTGCACTAGCCCAACATCAGAGTCAGTGCGTTCCTCAAGGGACCGTGCCATTCAGAAAGACTGCACTGCAGTACCTTTTCAATTAACGGCACGAGGTGAACTCATCCTCAGTTCAAATAATGAGTGCAATTAAGCAATTAAGAAGCTCGCAGCTGCCTCTGCCCTACTTAACAGCCTGCAAATGTGCAGACTCAGGGGGATATAGTGCATTATGCCCACACAGCCCAAGCTTGTTCCTGTTTGTACAAATAGATCGGAGGTCAAGATCACAAGCGAGAGCAGCATTCGAGCAATGCAAAAAGCAATATGTCATGAAATTTGTTGATTTTATGGGAGGTGCTTTGGGAAAGAAGGTAAAAAGCCTCCTGTGTTTACACTGGAGGATTTCTGAGGTTGGATTCTGTCCAGTGTGTTTAAACTGTAAAGCCTGAAGAGAATCTGCTCGCTCTTCTCTTTCTACCACAATGGAGAGCCACTGGACACTACAGATGAGATGTTTGGCATTTGTCAGGAAGGGAGAGCGAAAGAAGCTCAGAGCTAGCCTCACATTCAGACATAACACGAGTTTTTAAACTATTGACTGCACAGGAGCTGCAGACTTCAAAAGGTCCCCCTGACCTGTTTGCAGAGATGAGCCTCAAACCAAGTTTTCTCTCCCTTCTCTCTCGTCTTTTGCCTTCTCTCTCCCAGGCCCCACATCTTTCATTATTAATATGTTTTTTTCTCAAGTTTTTTCTCTGACCCAGTACATTAAATAAAACATTGTATGGTTCATGAAAGATTATGAAAGAGCAGCTCATAAACAGCAGGAGGTGTACACTCAGCACAATCCATTCTGGTATATAATGTCAATGCCAGCTAACCAAGCACCCCCCCACCCCACCACGCACCCCCCCCTCTTGCCCTGCAGGCATATTGGCGGAACCACCAATGGATGCTAAGCTTTTTCCGACAAAGCTCCAAAGATAAAGTATCTTCCTTTTATCCCCTCTGCAAATCAATTCTGGGCCTTACAGCAAAATCCCATAAAATAACTTCAAACACCACTACTTACTCCAAAAATTTGTATTATGGCTATATCTCTTTGAAGCCCGGTGACTGAACTTTTGGAGGAAAAATGATTTAAGTGTTATCAGCTAAGACGTCGACGTGTCAGCACTTCACCTCAGTTTTACTTGACATATCAACCTGAACCCTCCTCATCCACCTCTTTCACTTTCCATCTCTGTTTCCCTTTCTTTGCCCTGTGATGTTTGGTTTTTGATTGCTCCTAACCACCCAGGCCTGGTGGTAAATACAAATTTTGCTTGTTAACTTAATGGCTGAAGTAAATGGGTGGGAGAGTTGAACCAGATCCGTGGTGCTGCTGTAGGCCTCAACTGCTCCTGAATTTTTTTTTTGTTGTTGTTGCAACCATCGGTGGGTAAATCTGACCGGAAGCTCAGCTACAAATAAAAAAGAGAAAGAGTTACTACTTTTAATTTGGTGTCTTAAAGGTACTGATTATAACCTAAATATTAGTACATACATATTAGGTACTGCATATTAGTACCTTTTGCAAGGATACCAACCCAGTGACAGCTGTACCTTTTTTTCTGAGAGTAAAGGAATAGTCAAAAGAAAAGAAAAGAAAAAAATTCTGATTGCTTTATTGTATCTTCTGAGGTGATCACTTTGATAAATGAGCTAATTGATATTTAAGTCTTTTTTTTATTTCTTCTTATTTTTTTATTATATATATATATATATATATGTATTTATTTATTTGTTTATCTATGCCCTTTAGTTTATTTTTTTTTTATATATATATATATATATATATATATATATATATATATATATATATATATATGACTTTAGAGTCAGTATAGCAGTTGAGTTTCATGGATTCATACATTCATAATTTGATTACTTCATTTAAGAGTTACGATTTGAGCTGTGTGGATTAATGTATTTTATGCTACATTGTAAAAAAGGTAACCCTAAAAATGTAATATCTAAATTAACTGGTCAAAAATTTTATTTAATCTGATTTAATCAATCTGACAAATTAGATTACACAGACAAAAGTAATTTCATGCTTTACATACAGTAAAGTAGAAATAGATCTCTGAGGTATCAGTAACACTATTAAAATTCTTATAGTAGACTGAGGTATCATAACACTAAAAGAAATAGAAATAGTAAAATAAGTACTGTTTTCATACATGCATGCTATATTTGACAAAACAACAAGCCATACAGCTTCAAATGATGTCACAGTGATGCTGTCTTCAATTAAGCCTCATAAGAGATGCAGCATGAAGGGGGACATTTGTGCTTCTGTGTGTAATTACCAGAGAACAACCCTTGTCTCCTCTGTAATCTCTGTGTTATAATACTAATCTCCAAAGTCATTAAATAATGATGAAGGTCCCTTAAGCCTGGATCCTGGGCTCTCACTTTGTAGTGAGGAGCGTGATCCCTCCCCTCCCACTACCCCTCCTGAGCACGCCAGCCCCCTCCCAACCATTATCTCACACACAAAAGGCTAGCTAGACTATCTTGCCCCTACCAGATCTGTGTAAAACAGCATCACCCCATTTAAAAACACTTCACAACGCTGATAGTTATCAAACCTAGGGGTTAAAACGGCACAGATAAACGCATACGCGCATGTAAAAGCACGCCGTGGAACTAGTGAATGGATATCAAAAATGAAATGAGATATTTCAGGCACAGCAGGTGCTGTTCACTTTACATTATGAATATTTTTTCATATTGTAAAGAAATTACTTAAAAATATCATACTTTTAATATGGATTTATGAATACAATTTCAACAAGTGTGTAGATTCCTTTAAATGCACAGGTTAAAATGCAAAACATCTTAACCCTATAGAGCTCAGGAGGTTGACGTCACACACTCTAAACCACCATTTTGGCAGGCAATCAGGAGAGCACTAGAGCATTGGTATCGACAGTTGTACAACAATAATTTAAAACCAGACTATTTAGACCTTACAAACCTTACTATTTCAACATGGTGGACAGCTGCTGTGCGCCAGGATGCCAGAACAGATCAATAAGGGAAGCCATCTTTTATTGCAAAATAGAGAAAAAACATTTTACATTTAAGTAAGCTTCTTAACCTTGTAGTCTTATTCTCTTACTCTTATTCGTAAAACACACAAAGTTACAAATAAAAAAAGAGTCAAGCACCAAAAGCAGCCCATATTATATCTATGAGTCTCCGAGTAACGTTAGGAGGGAAAGTTGATTAGGTAACGTTAGTTGTAGATATCAGGATACTACAGGTCAGGAAATCTATCCGGTCCGTTAATTGTTAGGCTACACGTTAAAAGCACCACGGGGGCATTATAGGGATCTGTTATGCTTAACCTATTAAGTTTTGCTATGTACAGGTCTATGTCTTTTGAATTAAAGTATGCAGTGAACTCTGTTGCCTTGAAACTCATGCTGGTGCCATTCATTTTATATTCGCTCCCGGCTGTCCCTGCCTACCAGCATTGTGGTGTAATCAGAATGGGTCACATGACGTTCGGAGCTTCTAAATTATCACATGATCAGAACTTTGCTGAAAAATCTGTTGTACACAAACTAAACACTATCTGTCAACTGATTGATTGCTTATACTTATTTAGCAAGTAAAAGGCCTTTTAGAATATTCTAAAAAAATGTCCACCTTCAGGTTGTGGTACACATGTCATTTTGCTGCAAAATTTTTTATGATTTTTATAAAGTAAACGTAAAATGAACTTATATATTATTAGTAATTTATTTATTTATTTTTTGAGTATCAAATCAGGCTTTTAAGGAACATTTATTTATATATTTCTCAATCATTACTGTATTGCATTGCATAATATGTTTTGCCCCCCACAATAAAAACTACAGAGCGTTGATCATAAAATTAAGCATTTAAGTATCATCTTACTAAGGCATTATTAAGAGAGTTATAAGAGTGTATATATATGCATTTTATTTAAGTAGTAGTTATACTGTTTTAAAGATTTCATTGATTTGCATGACAAGCTATCAGAGTTTCATATAAATTTTATGGCTATATAAATATAAGCACTTTTCACAGTTTATCACAGTTTGTCCTCCTTGAGTATCAGCTCCATATTTTCACTATATCATACTATATGAGTTATATAAGCCTGATGTAACAAATATGATACTCCAAAAAAAAAAAAACTCTAAATATGCAACAATTAGGCACAACCGTCTTTTCAGTTGACGCGTCCTTGGATGCTAGGGATCTTGGCCAATCAGAGGCTGGGCTAAGATGCCGAATGGGCTAGCAGCCTGGCTCAGCCCCAGAAAATGATTGACTGGCTAATGGTGTGAGAGGGCCCTGATTAATGTGGGGCAAGTTGGCAAACCTCCTCCTTTACAGGAGGCATGTGACGGGGTGGCAGGCAGGAGTTGGAATGGCTGCCACCGGAGGCTTCTGACATTTCTCCTCTCAGAACAGACAGCCAGTGATGTGCAACCACCACCGGTCTGGAGCCAAAATAGACACCATTCAGCAGGAGAGAGTGCAGGGTGACACGGTGCCCTGAAACATGCATTTTAAAGGGCTTGTTTGTCAGGCATGTGCAACGAGCAAATGCTTAATGTCAGAGTTTAGATTTCTCGTTTACGTCATGCAATAACAATCCATTAGAGCATTGTATGGTACACACTTCCTAATGACTTGCTGTTGTATATATGATACGTAATCAGTCTGGTAAGTGTGAATATTGAGCTTGTTTAGCTGACGTTCTGCTGCTATGTGCTGTGTGTGCAGACCCCAGCGCGCTGTGAGGCTTGGGGTTTTGAAGGGCCGTGTCAATTATGCAGCTCCCTCTCGCTCTCCTGTCAGCGCGCCTGTGCTGCAGCCTGCTTCAGCTGCCTTTGATCAGGCCGTCCATATGGGTGAGCAGGCCAGAGCCGAGAGGAGCAGAGCAGGGGCCTCTCCCGTCTGACACAAACACACTCATACGCGAACTGACACTGCTACAGATGCAGTAAATGCCAACCCAATCTCCTTAACAGCCTAACAATGAAGGCAGGCATCAGGAGGGAGGGGGGAGAGGGCAAAAGTTGTCATTGTGTGTGACAAAGCGAAGGAGGCCCATCAAACAAAACATCCCATCTGGTCACATCGAACTTAGTGGGCAAGCAATAACCTCACAAACCCAGGGCTTTATTGTGGCCTATGCTCTGTGTATATGATGCCTCAGGAGGCAAAAAGTGCAACTTGTCATATAATTATAGGCTGATTGCTTGTCAGTGAATGGCTGCAAATTTTGGAAAATGGATGCATTGACTTTTAAGATTATGGATTATCATTCTTTTGGGGCTGTATGTGTATCAATTCAACACCCACTCAAATGAACACAAGCTCAGTAAATAATAATAATAATAATAATAATAATTTAAATAGGCCAAGGTAAAATGCACAAAAAATGGGCAATTTTTGTTAATCAATTATTTTTTATCATAATATACATTTTTAATATTCAGTTAATTTTTGTATATTAGTATGTAGTATGTAATAAGTAGATATATTAGTATCTACTTATTAAAATTAAGTAGATAATTAAAATTAACATTATGTAGAAGATTAATAAGTTTAAAAAATGCTGTAAAGTAATTGTTCATTGTTTTTTGATTGCATTAACTATTGTATTAGCTATTTTAAGATATGGAACCTTAATGTAAAGTATCACCATGCATTTGATATGCACATAATCTTAGTCATTTTGATTGCTCAATGCATTTTATTATAGGAACTTTGTTGGAATAAAATGTAGAGACTGAACCTCTGACTATAATCTTCTATGACCATATAATTGACTCATATTATATTTATATAAATGAAATCATAATAGCAGTGATTTCATGATGTCAAAGGAACAAAAGGACTAGAGAACTGGAGGACGTCTCACAAAACCGAGGTCAAACATTTTAGGACAGCATTTCCCATATGCCTCTGACTACAAACTAAATCAGTTGAATGAACTCTGTCACAGAATCAGTTGAGATGCCACCCCACCATCAGCGAGGACACAATAAAAGTCACCCACTGCTCGTGAAAAGCTTTGTCACCACGATGCAGTGTGATGAAATACTTTTCCATGTGTTAGCTGCTCAATTATGAATTATGAGCCAAATCAATTCGGATAGGTTCCAAACTCAGATCCTTCTGCTCGCTACCATTATTGTTTGTGAGGAATGAAAAATGTATAAGGTGTGTGTTCATTCCATGTAGAAGCTCTCACCCATTGTGAAAACACTACTGGCAAACTCCCCCATTTCCAAATTTAAAGATTTCTTGAACAGGAAGTCTAAATCCGTAGATTAATTCAGTGATTACGCAACTGTCTCTCTAAAGACTAATTCAGGCAATGAAACTAATTATCTCTCTTGTGCCTGTAGTGTATCTGCAGTAAAATTAGCAGTAGGAGACTGGAATCCCGGGATGGACAGCAGTGTTGCCCTAGAAACAATTAAGCATGAAACATTTTGATAAAACATTATTTTGATAAGATGCTCTCTTAAACATCTTAAATATATGTCTCTTATATTGCATTGGGATTGACAGTGATGCAATTTTAATGCTTGTATCTGCTGGGGTAATAGTTGGTAACATGCTACTTTTACACCGTAAATTCCTCACGGGAGGAGTGCTGAATCGATGACATCTGTCTGAAGGACAGCATTTTTTCTATGTCTAGTCTGGTCCAATGAACAAGATTCTGCCACAGAATCTCTCATTTACACAACCGTAAGTGCTGTTTGTTGTCAAAAAATCCTCTCCTCCATGTCCCAGATGAAATATTCAACACGCCTCCATTTCACTCTCACTGCTTCGTACAGCTGTTGTAAATGAACCTGAACGCAAGACATTTAAATAAAAATTGTACGTTTACTTACATCATGATGTTCAGATCTATTGTAGATCGATACAAAATAACATTGCCAAACATTATGTGCTTGTTGCTGTGTTCTGTGTCTTCCCTTTGAAGATTTTTTTTTCAACCACCAGATACACGTGAAAAACGTCTTTGGATGGAAACATTTTGTGTTCTCACCTGCTGCTTGTGGACCTTCCATTTGTGGTCATTTGTTTCATCACTTCAGCAGGAACGTCTCTAGGTTACGTATGTAACCATGGTTCCCCTTCAGGAACGAGACGCTGCGTTGAAATCGCTTTGGGAACGCCCCTGCGTGACCGCGTTCTGAAGCACGTGTCAAATCAGTCCAATGGAGTAGCGAGACGTCACGAGCGGGGTGACGTAAGAGACAGAAAGTATAAAAGCGCATCCGGCAGAGTGCAAACCAGCTTCGATGAAGTAGCGCCTGGAGGGATGCAGGGAGTATGGCAAAGAGACGCAGCGTCTCGTTCCCTCGGGAAACCATGGTTACATACGTAACCTAGAGATGCTCCCCTTCAGGAACTCGAGCTGCATCGAAATCGCTTTGGGAACGAGAATACCCACTGCGCCATACTACCAAGTCCCTGCCTGTGTGTGTATCTTGCGAGCACATCACGAAGAGAGAACTTGGGAACCTGGGGTAGATGCCAGGTCTAGGTTGTAAAAACGGACAAAAGTGTGCGGAGAGGACCAGCCCACCGCAGCACAAATGTCCTGTAAGGCCACACCCAAGTTGAAAGCCTTGGAGGCCACCATACTCCTGGTCGAGTGCGCTCTGACCCCCATAGGTGATGGGAGGCCAGAGGACTCGTAGGCTAGTGAGATGGCCTCGACCACCCACCTGCTCATAGTCTGCTTGGTCGCCGGAGATCCTTTACGCAGCTCTGTGTGGTAAGCGTCCATTGCTCGAACTGGACAGAGCAGATTAAGCCTTTCTTGGCCTACTTCCTGGAATGGAGGAGGACAGAATGCTTGAAGTACTATGGGCCCTGGTGAAGAAGTGGGTACCTTAGGGACATACCCGGCCCTCTGGTAAAGGAATGCCCTAACCATGCCTGGAGCAAATTCCAGGCACGAAACAGAAAGTGCCTG
>NW_015506130.1:292908-308561 GCF_001515645.1 Sinocyclocheilus grahami
GAGCTCTGGACTGGAGTATAGTCTCAACAACCTCAGTTGAGAGACCAGATGCTAGGAGCTGTGCCCCCTCAGGGGCCATGCCCACAGCTTCCATAACTCTGGGCGGGGGTGAAGAACGGCACCCCCCGCCTGAGAAAGGAGGTCCCTCCTGATCGGAATCTCCAACGGAGAGCCGTCGAGGAGGGACACCAAGTCCGAGAACCATACTCGATATCTGCTCCCTGAATTAGATACCCAGGGATATAAACTGCTCTTAGAGAGAGGAGCTTCCCCTGAGCCCACAGAAGGATCTGGCGCGCCAGCTTGTACAAGGGGCGCGAACGCAGACCCCCCTGCAGATTGATGTAGGAGACCACCGATGTGTTGTCTGTGCGGACAAGCACATGATGCCCCCTTAGGTCTGGAAGGAAGTGTGTCAGAGCTCGAAACATGGCCAGCATTTCCAGGCAGTTGATCTGCCAAAAGAGATGATAGCCTTCCCACAGACCCTGGGCAGAGCGGCCACTCATGACTGCTCCCCAGCCCGTGAGAGAGGCATCCGTCGTTAGCGTTACGCGACAACAAGGAGCCCCTGGCATCGGGCCTTGAACCAGGAACCAACGTTTCTTCCACATGTCTAAGGCACGTAAGCATCGCCGCGTGACCTTGATCATGCGAAGCGGATTCCCCCTCGGGGGAAAATCCTTTGGTTCTGAGCCACCACTGCAAGGGTCTCATGTACAGCAGGCCAAAAGGTATCACGTTGGACGCTGCTGCCATCAGGCCCAACAGCCACTGAAACTGACAGTGAGTGACTGGCCTTTTCTTACTCTCATGACTGTCGTGAGGATTGACTCAATTCAAGCAGGAGACAGACGTGCTTGCATCGAGGTTGAGTCCCACACCACGCCTAAATAAGTGGTTCTCTGTAGTGGAGAAAGAACACTCTTCTTGGCGTTTAGTCTTAACCCCAGCTCTCTCATATGGGCGAGGACGACATCTCGATGCCATCTGCTCTGATTGAGCTAGTATTAAGCAATCGTCGATATAATTGAGTATGCGGATGCCCTGGAGTCGCAGTGGAGCCAGAGCAGCATCCACACACTTCGTGAAAGTGTATATTGGTATATTGGTATGCTTCACCCTCGAAAGCAAACCTCAGGAACTTCCAGTGTTGAGGGAGGATGGAAACATGGAAATAAGCGTCTTTGAGATCTATCATAACAAACCAGTCCTCAGACTGGATTTGAGATACTATCTGCTTGATAGTGAGCAGAGCCAGTTTGGTGCCCTGAAGCGGATGACTGGCAGGGAACGACCAACCTGACTGCTGCAGCACCCTCACTCGAGGGGGCAAACTCTCCCGTGCCGTACCGTCGCCGGGCGGCAGCTGGGAATTTCGCTCGCTGGAGCTCACTGAGCCCTGAAGCACCGAGGGTGGCAGGGCTATCAGTGACTCTCCGTGAGGGCAGGAGGATCGGGCACTGTAAACTGAGGTGTTATCCTTTCCTCCCCAGGTGGGGCTGCCCTCAGGGGCCTGACGATGTTGGCCTCTTCGACAAAATGACAGTCCGCAGATCCGTCTTCTGTCTAGAAGACCCCGACTGAGAGCGTCGACCTGAGCCCTGTTCTTTTTGCGGAGGGGCAGCGTTTCCATGTTTCCATCCTCCCTCAACACTGGAAGTTCTTTAGATAACGCGGTAAGGCGGTTCCTTAGATAATGCGGTCACGCAGGGGCGTTCCCAAAGCGATTTCGACGCAGCATCTCGTTCCTGAAGGGGAACTGGTTGTTTGAGCGTTTTTATTTTACTAGTCATTTTGTTTGTACTGGTGGTCATATAGAGGTCATGTAATCTCAGAATTGTCTAGACCACTGGTATAACCTCAGTCTTCATCTCTTGTGAGTGTACATAACATTAACCCTGAAAAAGCCCAAACTGAGCAAAAAATAAATAAAAATAAAAAATTGTAATTTGGTGAAATTGCTGCTATGGCCAAAAAGAAGAATTTACTATACTACATACAGTATAGCAGATAAAAAATGCACATACATATCAGTTGTCAAAGGTGTTTGTCTTGAAACATTACTGACGATATAAAAGTTACTTTTACTTTATAAAAAAACGCAAATGTCACATTTGTACCATGGTCTAAAGAGCAGTGTTTTTATAATTATACTAAAATGCATTTTGCTTAATTTAAAAAAAAGTATAAACTATATCTCAGATAACAGAAGCTTTACTGTACAACAGCTATTTTAATCATGTAGATAATATAGAGGCCTTAGAAATTAATGTTTCTTATTGGACACATTATAGGCTTTATAGGAAAAAAGAGTAATAAGCATGCTCATATAAAGTATCTAGTGTCTAATTGCATAAATTACAGTTCCTCACAAAAACACTATCAAATAAATAGTATACTGAGCACAGCAACATACTTTAATATTTATGCATTTCTCAGGAGTTTTTATCCAATGCAACTTCAAGCAGTTTGCCTTCAAAGTATATCTTATCAATTGGATGCATTTAATGGGAATCAAACTCAAGACCTTTGTGTTGTTAGCACCAAGCGCCACTGTTTTATCTATAGGATGTGCTTTTTGCTCTTTTCCATGCTATTATAATAGGGAACAGAATCTTTTAAGCTTTAAAAAGGATGCAAAAGCACTGTAAAATATTATAAAGCTAGCTGATACAACCTACTGACTATTATTTCAAAACGTATAAAGCCATACGATAGCTTAAACAGAATTTAGGCTGTTATTTGCAGAAAATCTTCTTCTTCAGTATTGTTAAGTGCAGTGACAGATTCACTGAGTAACAGACATACTTGTTTAATTCATAAGGACTACTTTTAAGATATTTTATGGTACTTTTTAGTTATTTTGTACTTTCTCATTCATTGCATTATAAAGAATGGCCATGAGGTTTGGAATGACACGAGGGTGAGTAGATGCCAAAAGATTTTTCATTTTTGGGTGAACTATTCTTTAATATTTAACCACACTCCAAAAACATGAGAAGACAGAAAAAAGTTAGCTGATACAAAATGCCTTTTACTTTAATCTAAAGTACATTTTTATTACAAAATAGTTTCAAACACATTAAACAGAACAAAATGTGATATTTTGACGTTTGACAAAAATGGTGCCATTATCATTAAAGAGAAAGTGCTGTGGGTAGAGACACCACAATGAGAGGCGCAGTAACTGTGAGCTTCAGACAAACAGAGGAATCCACCATCCTCATACGTTCATTCTGACATCAGGGAAATATAGCAATCTGAAAAGGCAAAAGCAAGGGAAAAAAACTGTCTGATGGAAAACAATCTGAAAGAGTCAGGAATGTCAAAATCCACTAAAACCAGCAAGTCTTGTGTCGGTCTCAGATACATCCTGCTCGAAGCGAGAGAGCAAGAAATAAAGGGAAAGAGAGCGCAAAGAGAGGCCTGTGTGTTTGCTAAAAAGCGTTTACAGCTTTTCTCCGTCAAGATGCGCTCATTCCTCTGTGTGCGCAAGTGAGGGTTTAGAGGATCAGAGATCTCAGGATAATGAACGCTGGAGTCTCTCGCAGGCATCATTGTTCTAGCAGAGAGAAGTTCCTTGGATCACCCATCACTTGTACTAATTGAAACAATTTTCGCTGGCAGTGCCTCTTCTCCTCACCCCTCCTTTTCCATCCACCCAGACAAACGTGACAGTGTGTAGTGATGGAGGGCTGATGAGAAAGAATGTGACTCCCAGACTGATCTCTGACTAAAGTATGAAGGGTAAAGGCAGCATTTACCAAAGGTTTTGGCTGGTTAGCATGGTGTAGTTAACCCCTGCTGGCAGCTGCTGTAACTACACCATTTAGTGGGCAAAAAAGTATCTGATGTAAGAGCTGATGTACCCCACCTTCTTTTTTTTCCTTTTGACCATAGATCATATACACTAAATCTCATCTCAGCACATTTGGTTGAGGTTATGGTCTAAATAGTATTATTACTATTATTGTTATTATTATTATTATTATTATTATTATTATTATTATTATTATTATTATTATTATTAGTGTTGTTATTGTTATTATTATTTGCATTTGCATTTGCATTTATGAGATTTATTAAATCTGAACAGTTTTGAGGTTAGTAGATCCAAAGTTTTGGTCATTTATGAATCAATTTTATTGTGTATATTAAAAGTTTTGTTTTCTATTTCTTAACGGAGGAATTGTGGACGCGCCCCCAGTGTTACTGTATTTATTATTTCATATAATAATTATTATAATTAACTGATTTATATAATCATTGTATAGCATGTACAATAAAACAAACATCTTAATTATTCATTGACCTATAGTCCAACAAAATAGAAATAATTTAGTCTGAATTCATAGTATATTGCTATTATGGCAACTCTTTAATTTATTATATAAACTAACATATTATAGAATTCATTAAATTATACAGTGTAATTGAGATTATATATAGTGTCCCTTTAATAGATTCTGTCACTTGACTTCGAAATATGCATTTTTGCATATGAAAATTTACATAGAACAGTTGAACACGGTTTAGTTGTTTTTCTTTAATGTTACCTTGGCCTTAATGGACTTGGACTTACAGTGATGGATAAAAATCCCACTAAATTGATCAAAAATGCTCTCAAATTATTATTATTATTATTATTATTAGTGTTCTCGTTGTTGTTGTTGTTGTTATTGTTATTATTATTTGCATTTGCATTTGCATTTATGAGATTTATTAAATCTGAACAGTTTTGAGGTTAGTAGATCCAAAGTTTTGGTCATTTATGAATCAATTTTATTGTGTATATTAAAAGTTTTGTTTTCTATTTCTTAACGGAGGAATTGTGGACGCGCCCCCAGTGTTACTGTATTTATTATTTCATATAATAATTATTATAATTAACTGATTTATATAATCATTGTATAGCATGTACAATAAAACAAACATCTTAATTATTCATTGACCTATAGTCCAACAAAATAGAAATAATTTAGTCTGAATTCATAGTATATTGCTATTATGGCAACTCTTTAATTTATTATATAAACTAACATATTATAGAATTCATTAAATTATACAGTGTAATTGAGATTATATATAGTGTCCCTTTAATAGATTCTGTCACTTGACTTCGAAATATGCATTTTTGCATATGAAAATTTACATAGAACAGTTGAACACGGTTTAGTTGTTTTTCTTTAATGTTACCTTGGCCTTAATGGACTTGGACTTACAGTGATGGATAAAAATCCCACTAAATTGATCAAAAATGCTCTCAAAATTCAAGGTCCTCTGTACATATAAACTAAATCTATTACAGTTGTTGCGATTAAAGTGAAATGAAGTGTCAATTGCAGAATTACGTTTAGATCTGCTCAAGCTTCTGTTCCACCTTTGCAGTGTAAAGATGGCTTTTGTTGATGTTGATCAAATTGTAATGGTATCCATTAATAGAATTCTGTTTGGTGAAGTAATTGGTTACATTTAAGTATCTGATGTAAAAGACAACACAGATACATTTGAAAGCAATTATAAAAAATTGTGTGTTTAAAATCAGTTCCAGAAAACTGGAAATCAGTTCCAGAGGGCAAATATTACCCCTTAATGGAAAATTTAATTTCTTACCCTGCTGTACATGCTTAACTCATCTTTGTATTTACAATTTAGCAGTAAATGCACACTGTTCCTCTCACAGTGTATTATCCTAAATGTGTTATTTTTATTATATGTTTTAACTAGTGACGTTTTTGGAGTGGTTTATACTAGCCAAGCAACAGCCATTGAGATGAATGAAAATGCTAATACTAATAGATAACCAGGTATTATAGACCTCCGTGACATTTACAAAAAGGCAGCTAACTATCTCTTTGCATGGCCCTGTTAGTGATTTTGTTGTAGGATTCTTTGAGAAAGTAAGGGCAGAAGAGAAAAGCGAGATCAGTGCTAACCTTGAAATATTGAAAGATTCCTTGGCACTGTGATGTTCTATAAGCAGTAACCTTAAATAATTGTGTTTGCTCTACTGTACCATACCACTTAAGTCAAAAGCTACTGAACAATGTACAGAACAATGACGGTAGAATATCTCTACCCCTACCCCACTGGGCAACAACATTATGAGGAAAGTCTTAAAATGAAAGCTGAAGTGAGAAGGCCATGGACTCTGGATTACCAATTACATAACATGAAGAACTGTATGTCAGCAGCATGACACCTCGTTTTTTGCCCACTATTGTCTGTTTAGCCCAAACACCAGCCTCCCATCTACAGAGAGGATCACAAAGAGGCGGGAAAAACACAACTGTCAGGCTTAGGCGACAAAGCCTTTTACTGTCGTGCCTATTCCTTAAAAAACAGACTTTAGGAGGTAAGAAACAAGGAAAACGAAATAAAAGAAATGAGTGCGAGAGAGGAGAAAACAGAGAGAGGCAGAAGCTCACACACGGACAGCTTACAGGGGATACAAACCCAAAGATTATGTTAATCTTCCCCTTTTTGTCCTTCGTGAAATGTTTTCATACTACGCCTTTTATCTGTGGAGGAAGGGATGTGAACCTCTTCAGTGGGTGACAGTGGGCACTTTCCTGTGTGGCTTCTGGGTAATTAGCACCAGTGGCAGGCCCTTTCTTTTGCTCTGCTCAAGCTTATGGTCTTCTTAGGGCCAGCAACAGAGGATTTAGCCCCTCAACCCTTCAGTGGGAGTTTGGGTAGCGATTCCCAGCCTGGGTCCAGTCACACCAACCATCTGTTAGCACTAGCAGGATCAAAACCCTTCAAAGCTCTCACCAGTTTTGACAATGAAATGGACAGCTTAAATTTAAACAGGTGACTGAATTCATTAGGCAAAATTAAGAGATGACACTCTTGCTGAAATTTTACTCATAGAAAGTGAGGATTTGTACGAAGTATTTGGGTGATGCATGTTAATTATAAACTTATAGGTTTTCATTGCTAAATTTGCTATGTCTGGTTCTGATCTATGAGAAATACGGAGGGAGTATCATATTTAAGAATGACAAACCTCTTACAGATTAAGAATCACCCGCCATTACAAATCTGATTTTTGCTAATTCTGCATGCCTGTAAATGCAACGGGTGCTCTGACCCTAATATTTTTTCCCAGGGTGAGGCTCTCAAGGAGAAACTGACCACCACTGCTGCTCACAGGCAAGCTAAATGCCAGCAATAGCGCAATCCTACATCAGACCCCCCCCCCCCCCCCCCCCCCCCCCCCCCAGCTTACACCCATCACGGTATCCAGGGCCTTTCAGTCAGAGGTCAGAGGTGTTCCTCAGATAAAGGGGAATACAAGAAGATCACTAGGGTCTAACCCTCCGACTCAAATCAGAGGCGAAGAAAAGAGTGAAAATGATACATTTCTCAGGCACAATGTGAGCTCTAAAGGTACTTCTTCAGGAGTTCATTTCTACTTCTGCCTCTTTTGATGTTTTCTCTTTGGCTTAATGTTATTTCAACGATGGCTCTTCTCTTCTCTGCTCTCCAAAGGCTGAAGCCCATTTTTTGGGCCTGAGCTGTTTCTGATTGTCTCTGTCACGGGTGCTTTGTCTTACACAGGGCTTCCAGCAGCAGTGTTAAAGCAGAGGGTGGGGGCTGCATCAAAGCCAGAGAGAGATGGACTCAACACCAGTGGATTAAGTTCTTCTGCATGATAAAGTAGCTACCTAGGGGTGGTATTAATATGTGAAAGAATGTTATTGAGAGGGAATAAAGTGTTAAAAAAGCCCTGTCATTCTCTTCGTAATGTCTTAATCCTGCAGCCAACACAGAGGCCATGGGCTGGAGTTTGCGCTAATCACGGCAATGCCCATCTGTATTCCCTGTCCTTTAAGCTATTTAAACTCTGCCTGGATTCAATTATTAGCCCTGAGAGAGCAAGATGGCATATTAAGTTACGTGAAAAGGGATTCAGTGGGGACGCAAAGAAATCCCCACTTTAAAGCGCAGAGGTGTCAGCACCACCAACTTAAGTTGAGCTAAACTGATTAAACAGAGTCTATGGCTCTGAAAAATCACGTGAAAATTAGCTAAAGAAAGAAACAGTCTCGCTGACAAAGCATCAACTAAACTGCTAATCATGCAAGATCTGGGGATGTATGGCCTGTCAATTATATCTTCACACGTCCCACGTGGACTGAAACTGCCGGGGATATATACTGCATCTTAGATATTTCCATTTTGACTCATTTCATTCCCATATTATTGGACACCATCACACTTCACTTAGAGCTCTCTAATTGTGCCCCAATTACACGTAAGATTACTTAAAGAGGTGAACTATAACATAATCCATTAGTCTTATTCACACATACTAGAACATTTGCATGGAAAATGCATTAAATGGACTAATTGCTTGGCAAATGTTTATTAATTAGTCACTTTATCATTCTAGAAAAAAGCAGAGAGACAGACCTGCGGGCAAATTTTGTTCCTCATTGCTGTCTTGCATGTTGATCTACACTGTGATCAGTGGTTGAATCCTGACAGGGTGTAGCATAAATGCCCATGGAGTGTAATTTAATTGAGGTAGAAGATGTTTTTTTCTGGTCAATGGACATGACACTCATCTTCATTTCATACCACTTCCTGCGTTGAAGCCGAGAGCAGTTCCATGAATCAGGCCTCAAACCAGTGAACAGCTGTAGGAAACAGGCACATTATAGCCGAATCACACACTTCTCCATATCACTGCTTATTTCAAATGTTCAGAAATGTTTGGTGCTCTGAGGGCTACATTTGTGAAATTTTCCCTAACTGATCAAATTCATTGCCTGTTGGCAACTATTTTCAAACAGAGCGTTCACGTAAAACCAAGAAGCAATTTCACATTTGTCAAAGCGCATGAATGCCATCTCTTTCTGTGCTGCTTCTGTTCCATATGTGGACTAAATAACCACTCATACTGTCAGCACACAGTCAGATGAAGACGCAGTGGTGTCAAGTCCTCAGAATGCATCTATATCACATATACTTGCTGAAAAAAGAGCATTTAGTCCTAAGAGGATGCAATGTACACTTGAAGTGACATGTAAATTGGCACATTTGTGCAGCAGCTTGGATCATTCCTGACCTTCACAGGCCTTTATGGCTCTGTAATGGCACATGTGCATTGTGTTGAGAATAGGTAATGAGAATTCTGAGTCAGTCAGCCACAGTGTGAAATTGTGCTGTACTAAAGAAAGGATAACAATACAGGTCTATTTACCTTATTTGTTGGGTATGGCATATAATATGTGAATGTAATTTTAAATTTTTTAAAGGTGTACCCACAATTTTTTCTCAATAAAATGTTTTACATGTAAAAATAAATTGTATTTTAACCTTGAAATGCACAAGTAAAAAAAAATATAATAATAATAATAAATAAACGAACGAACGAACAAATTAATTAATTAATTAATATAAATAAAGAAGATCAAATGGTTTAACATTTCAGCATGTACATTTTTTCACTTACCATGAACACATACAAAATAATAATAATAATATTATTGAAATTTAATGGGAAAAATAAGTATAACTAATTATGTGTTTTCACAAAATATGACATTAATATCACAAAGAAACATTTTGAGTAGTCCATGGAGTGTAAAGGAATGAAATAATATATGGAAAAAAATCTTTTGACAAAGAAATACCATAGCATATTTCTAGCCAAATACTATATAATTACTTTATGTTGTTAACACTTTTGCTTGTGCTATCAAGTCGTCCACAACCTGTGCTGGTGCTCAACCAAGGTCATCAGGTGTTATTCATGGTAGCCCTTTACCCATAAAAATGGATGTTAAAAGTTGAACAATTGCACCACATAGCTCGCAGAAACATGCCACCAGAATACATGGTAGCCCAGAGGTGCGTCATACCTCTGTGACCTTAGTGACATGCAGTGGCAGAAAAGCATGTTTTCCTCTCCCCTGGCGTGGTCGCAGGAAAACACTTCCCCTCCTAAACAGGCTGGGCTTAGCAGTCATGGCAGAGCACACATCCACCGGGGAGCTCACTGCAGCTGACACGCTGTATGAGGGCATTAACCTGGAGACAGGATGAGCGAGAGAACAGTGACGGTGAATGCATTCAGATTAAAGAAAGGAGGACGCCATTGTCACTGTGTGTTTGTGACTGCAGCGGGCAGAGCAATCACATGACCTTGCTGGCACAGAAAGGTTTAGGCAACAGAGGCACAAAGTAAACGAGAGAGATGTTATGAGTAAATCTGTCTACAGTAAAACCAAAGGCAAGTTCAATTAAAGGGATAGTTCACCCCAAAATTTTAATTCTGTTATCATTTTCTAACCCTAATGTAATTCCGAATGACATTATCTCATTATCTGCTGAAAAATTGCATCTGCCCTAGATCTCTTTAGCACATTTATGAGAGTTCATGAGTCAAGTAGCGATGTCTGATTCATGAACGAATCATTCTTGTGTGTTGAATCTTTTTGAAGAATCAGTTGATCCAAGTAACAAAACTGGTCTGAATGATTTGTTCATGAATCAGATGGATTCATTTCTACTCATTGATTCAGTTAACAGCTTACTGAAAATGGTGCATCAATCACATGGGCTGCTTTTATGATACCCTTTTAATAGTGCTTTTGAATCATTTTTTTTTAAACTTGATAGCCTTAATTCACATTCACTGGCATTATTTTAAGCAAGCTGAATATTCTTCAAAAATTCACCTTTTGATTTCCACAACAGAAAGTCTCACAGGTTTGGAACAGGTGAGAAAATTATGATAAATTGCTAGTTTTTGTTAAAGTAATCACATGCAGATAAACATTTTACAAAAACACAATTGTGATCACAATTGTGGCTCACTAAGACCTTTATCCAGACATTTCTGGATACTGGTATTGTGCAAAATATTATTAAAAACAAACACAGCATTTTTGAATATTTGAATATCATTTGTCAAAACTATCTGTGTATTCATGTTTGTGCACACTGTTTTACATAAATTTATACATACAATTTGTACATAATATGTCGTGTCCTACTGATCCGGGGGATCAATAAAATAACCAGTGTGTGTTTCTTAAACTGCACACCACAATACAAGAATAAAACCTTATGTTTCCCCAGTTTAGAAACACATCTGAAAACCTCAACACTGGATTGATTAGATCTTGTTCATCTTGCGGCCTGTGTAATGACAGGCCACAAAAGTATCTGAATAACGGTTGGATTCCACTTATTGTAATGCTCATTCCACCCCAGACACGCCATTGACTTCCATTACAGCTTTGCGTGGCCAGGGGCATCTCTTTACAACACTTGGCGAAATATGGATCGCTCATTACCCCCGAGTAGAACAAAGCGTGAATGTGGGCCCTGTCACATTCAGGAGAAGAAAAACAGTTATGTGTTTCTCACACAGGAACACTATGAGTGTTCCTCTAAGAAGAGCCTCATAATGTGATATGAAATAATAGTGTTGGGCAGAGGAAGATAGAATGGGGGATAGAGGATGAAAGAGTGGAAGAAATGACCTCAGGACAATATGGATAAATAAGGAAATGCACATTCTTAACTGACCACTCATTCTCCATCAGAGTCATATTTTTTCCACTTCATGCTTGGATTCCCCATGAAGCACTCTCTCTCTCTCTCTCTCTCTCTCTGTAAACAAAACACACATTTGCACAGAAAATTACAAATGCAACGAGAAGGCAGCTTTACACTTAATGTTTCGGACACTGGAGCTCCTCCAAATTGTAGAAAAGCAAGCTGCCTTATACAGTGTGTGCTTACAAAAAGAATCAACTTCAGCATGGGTAAGCATTTTCATTTGAGGGGAAGGCAGAGTCCAGATCGGTCTTGACATATTCAGCATCGTACGTTTGTAGGACAGCACTACTGCAGACAGATGTGGATACGCTCAGAGACAAGCACTAAAGAGCATTAAACTAATCCAGTTTGGGACTCTTCCCAGGGGTGTCACAAGCGCCTTTTTGAAATCAAACGTTTACAGCTTCTTCAAATTTTGAAGTTTATAGGGTATGTAACCTCCTTACAGAGGAGAAAGAAACTCGTCTAGAACACATGGAGCTACAATAGCAGCAAATCGCATCTGACACCTATATCTCTTGTATCCATTTATAAATGGCTTAATAGTTGCTTTTCACCCTCCTGCTTATACATGCAGTAGAATGAGAGAACACATTCTCCTTTTGGGCACCATAAAATGGCTGTATATCACTGGTAAACATACAATTAAATCAGCAAAGATGCATATTTATCTAGTCTTTACAGTTTCCATGTATTCAATGTATAGATCTACAGTTTGCACACCAAAGTAAAAACTCTTCAGGGGGATCCAAGTGTATTAGAGATGCTCAGACCTTCATGAACTCCCTGCACTGGTCAGCAGGGTGAATGAAGAAAAGGTCACTTATCTTATTAATGTTACTTCAGTTAAAGGTAATTGCAGAGACTCCACACCTAAAACAGTCCCTTCGTTTCTCTCAATAAAGATACTTGCAGTGAAAGTTCACTCTCATTATATTACATAGGAAAGCAAACTGTGTGACAGGACTGGGCATAATTATTACATACTGACATATGCTAATAAGATGTTGAAACCAAAGTAACACTTCATCTGGAATGGTTCAATTAGATCATGTCAGTGCAAACTCCATCACAGCGGGTACACTGGAGGACAACTGAACACTGTAAAAACACACCTCAAATTATTAATAAGGTCGCCTCATCATCTAGTGTATGATAGCAAGAACCTGATGGTATGAAATATAAAAGTAGTCTTCTGAACATCATACCATCTAAAACAACTTTCGGTTGCAGTGCCACGGCTGATGGCTAATATTTGCAGGTGTCACATGGCAAAAAACACACACACACCCTTTAATCAATACACCACATGCATTTAGATCTGGCCCATCATCAGCTCGTTACAGTAATGCTTGTCATATGAAACTGTTAAACTGAAGCATATTTCCAAATAGGTGCTCATTCAAACAGATGAACCTCCTAGCACTTTGCGTTCTTCACAATCCTGGCCTGGCTCGGTCATCTACGCATGCCATCCATGCTCATAACCCATTTGCGAATGCTAATATCAGCCAGGGGATAAAGGCGGGGGGTGCATATGTGCGAGTCATTAGTGAAAGCAGCAGCTCTGTCCACATCATTAATGATCAGGCTAATTGAATCCCTCTAATTAGCCGTGCACACGCCTGGTGGATCAGCTAGTTGCTTTTACATACATGACAAGGGAAGAGAAAGAACTGAGCTGGTGCTTTCAAACCATGAGATATCTTGAAGTGCAAAACATCACTTCCCACCCCGCAACCCCCACCCCCTTTCTTCGGCCCCCATGGGCTCCTCCGCTGCTGTTTGTGGTGGCCAATATAGGTTAAAGCAAACTCTCATGCTCCATGAGAGGGAGCAGGCTGTGTAATTTAAATTCTGATGACATTTACTGTCAGGCAGTATTAGTGCACTGGCATCCTCCTCTGCCTGGGCATGAATCTTACTCAGCACCAGCAGGCCGTAGGGGCCGAAGAAAGACTCTCTCTCTCCTTTTCCCTTTCTCTGTCTCTTTCTCTACTGTAATTGTCCCAAGGACCCCTGTCAGTCTCTGGCAAAGAATCCTAGCCTTTTTGCCCTCCCCCTTCCACATCTCATAGGCCTTGAATTGGAGAGCTGTGCTGTTTATTGCCTGGTGGAATGTCACATATACGGGTCATGCACGGTGATCGGGCAGACACCTTCAAACTGCATTCTGGAAGATGTGCCCTCTTGTTTACTCTGCGCCAATATAATGTCGCTCCACAAACACTTTTTGAACTATTTGAGAACATGTTTGAAATTAGCCTCATACCAGACGTCACCGTTGCATGGCTGAAACATTTAAATTTAGAGGCTAAACAAAATGCTCTCTATGTGTGCGCCTCTGTGTGAGTGCCTCTGCAATGTGTGAGGATGTTTGCAGTTTTATCTCTTGAGATAAATACATTAGACAAGATCTAAGCTTCCAGCAATGACAAGACCTTGAGTGAGTAATGAAAAAGCAATAATCAGACAGGGCCACAGGCCTATGACCTCAGGATTAATGAGGACCCTTTTAAAATGTAAAAGAGAAAAATTACTTAACTGCATATGCTACAGTTTGGTAAATTAGAGAGTTGTACTGGAATGTGTATCTGTTTCAATCTGAGAATAATTGAATCATTTAAAATTTGCTATAATTCATGTTCACTGTATTAACATATATAATACACCTGACTTTGATGACAATATCACCAAACCCTCATTAATTTTTCATATTATTATTACATTTGAACCGTTATGCCTATTTTATAAATATGTAATAAGCATGTAATAACATATGCAATATTCACATTTCACACTGGGCAGGTCAAGACACTCTGAGATGAAAATTACACTCTTTAAAATGAATATGTGAGATGAGGAAGTCAAAAATATTTAATTTGTCTCATGTTTGTAAGCAGAATCGGGCAGTAAATGGGGATTTAAGCTGAGTATAACGGAGCCTTTAACTGACAGCTCTGGAGCACTGACAGGTCCTTGGGAAATTAACAAAGACTGCATGGAGCACATGTCATATATCATAGACTCAACACATACCCTCAACACTACCTGCAAGCTATGATTCTGTACTTTTCTCTCCCTCCACACTCAATAAAAGCATGTGGGGGTGGAGGATGTGTTGTGAGCTGCTAGCCTAACAGCACAACATTTAGCCTGTTTTTCACTGTCATGTTAAAATATAAACGCAAGTGCAATCTACATTAAGGAATTTAAGTCCTATTTCCATATTCCCAGACCAACTACCCAATAGCACTCTGTGTACACAGGGCAGAAGGAGCTGTTTGGTTCTGATGACACATCTACAAACTAAACCATCTGTTATACACACAGCTGCTGCCAATTTTAGGAATTGTGGGATAAATAAATATGCAGAGAGTAAAGCAAAACAATAACAGACAAGAAGCTAAACACCAATTCAATTAACACTTATCTATGATGTCTAATGGTGTATATTAAAACTGTTGGGCTGGACACGTTAGGACTGTAACATGTGCAGATCAGTTCAATATGGACTTTGACTGGAAAGACACAAAGAAAGAATACAAAGCAGATATGGATCCTTACCAAAACAGACTCAGTGATCATAGTCTACTGTAGCCATAGAACAAGCATATATATATATATAATATAAGATTTTCATCTTTAATATTCAGTATTTTTGTGTTTTTGTATATTTATATTTATGTGTGTGTGTGCATGTTTATGTGGTTTACGAGGACACAAATTTGTATAATAACATGGGTATGACATAGGTATTACAACGAGAAGGTGATTTATGAGGAAATTTTCAGTGTCCCTGTAATTCAAAAGGCTTATAAATAATTCAGAATTATTATTTTTTTTATCTAAAAATGCAGAAAATTTCCTGTGAGGGGTAGGTTTAGGGGTAGGGTTGGTCTAGGGCAATAGAAAATACGGTTTGTACAGTAGGAAAACCATTATGCCTATGGAGCGTCCCCATAAACCATAAAAACAAACCTGTGTGTGTGTGTGTGTGTGTGTGTGTGTGTGTGTGTGTCTGCGTGTATTATATATCAAACTTTTAGAACTAATCTCCAAACATATAA
>NW_015506130.1:308794-317869 GCF_001515645.1 Sinocyclocheilus grahami
TGTGTGTGTGTGTGTGTGTGTGTGTGTGTATGTGTGTGTGTGTGTGTGTGTGTGTGTGTGTGTGCGTGTGTGTGTTTGTACATATACAGATTTTGTTTTAGCTTACTCCACAATAAAACTTCCTTTACTTTTTTCCTGCATCTCTAATGCTAAGGATTTTAAATCAACATTTTTTTATAAATTCACAACATTAAACATTTTTTTCATTCCTCGTTTTATCCATTCCAAGCACAAATGCTTTCTCATTTTCACCCACTAACTGATCCAGATTGCTCTTAGATTGGTTTCGTTTTGGAACTAAGCTTGTGATCGGTTTTTAATAGGTGGCCAATGCTCAAAAGATCTGAGGGTTTTATGGAAAACTCTGAGAAAGACACAATCCCCAAACAATGAAATGCAGTTGGAGGCTGAGTCAAGCTGCATTCCATAGTTTAAACAAAATGTATAGGCATAACATTTAACATTTGAGAAATATATATATTTCCAACACTTATGTTATTGTAAATTATATATATATATATATATAGAGAGAGAGAGAGAGAGAGAGAGAGAGATAGCAATTGTCTAATGAATTACAAGGAACACTGTTTAAAAATCGAATTGCTTAAATGTAACATTTCTAAAACATTTCTCAAAAGAGAAGCAGAATTCTGATTATTGCTCCTTCTCCCCTTTTTCCCTTTCCTTATTCACACTGGTCACACTGAATGGAAGGAGAAACAAATTTTTCTCTTAATTAAAAGTTGGTGAGGACATTGTGATGAGCACATGACAGAAAGCCATTATTTCCTGAATTTTAATCTGGTCCTGGTCATTCAGGAAAAGTAGACCCATGCTGACTTCCTGCTGCTGCTGACCAGTATGATGATTTCTCCTCTCCCAGGGTGGTTCTCAAGTAGAAGTGGAGAAAATTGGCAGAACTTAAATTGGTGGCATTTTGTGGTCTTTAAAAGAAGGGGGTCTCATTAAAACTAGCCAAGAAAGGCCTTCAAGTTTTTGCTGTCATTATTTGGCATAACTGTGGATGAGAGGAGCTACAATTATGGATGCGGGTAAATCTTGTTGTCAATTTGTGGCTGATGAGGTAACACCTCTGGCTCTGGCCCCGGAGTTAAATCTGCCCTTGCCGGGCCTTCCACACTCTAATGACTAGCATCTCACATATGTATAACACATCCTTTGGGGGCTACACATTTTAATTTTGCATGATTTCAGAAAAGCTTAAAATTATTTGTCATTTTATGTATTTCAGTAGCTTCAAATAACAATGTGGGTTGTTTAAGTTATTTGATTGGATCTACAAATGGCTACAAATAATATAATTAAATCATATTATACTACAAATACAAAAACAGCTGTTCATTTTCATGATCATAAAATGATACACATATAACCTTAACGGTGCATTCACATGGGCCGTCGACGCTTGCTGAAGGGTGTGTCTGAAGCTTGGTGCTGAGCCAATCCCAACAGCCAATCCCATTAGTTTTCTGGTGTTGTATAAATGCGATTGGCTAGCGTCTGCACCAGGGTATTTGTATAAGGCGATCTGATTGGCTGAGGCCTGCGTTGGCACTTGAAAATTTGAAAAGTTTTCAACTTCTGCCGCGAGCAACGGACACAACGCGACGCGACGGACCCACAATTCATTTCGGCAACGCTTGACGTCACTCCATTCAAAGTAAACGAGAGGCGTTGACGCCAACGCCCCATGTGAATGGGGCGTAATGGATAGTTCACTTAAAAATAAAACAGTCACCATTTACACACATAATTTTTGTTTTTGGCTGAACTAACCCTTTAACCGTGTCAGCAAAAGCATGTTGCCCTGAGTTTAATTTCATGTGATTTCTAAATTAAACATTTGCATAAATTTACTGGCAATTAATATTAATCAAATTACTTAAAGGGGTCATATGATGTTGCTAAAAAGAACATTATTTTGTGTATTTGGTGTAATGAAATGTGTTTATGCGGTTTAAGGTTCAAAAAACACATTATTTTCCACATACTGTACATTATTGTTTCTCCTCTATGCCCCGCCTTTCTGAAATGCGTCGATTTTTACAAAGCTCATTGGTCTGAAAAGAGAGGTGTGCTCTGATTGGCCAGCTATCTGGTGCATTGTGATTGGCCGAATACATCAAACGTGTGATGGAAATGTTACGCCCCTTACAAAACTGTGATGGCGTGTCCCAGCCGGAGCGACGAGACAAAAAACATTAAAACCCATTATAAACGAGTCATTTGTTGCATCAAGTGGGGATATAATTACGGATTATAATGACTTATACTGTCTTTTTTTCACATTGCGTTGCATTGCGCCACGTAAACATAAAACCATGCCTGCATTTGTGATCGGAGAAATGACAAACAACAAGCGCTACTCTACACTGCTCAAAACTCACGTTTGAATCATCAGTGGCAAATCCTTAAAATTAAAACTTACTTACAGTCTGAGTCAGAACAGCCGGCATTGTAGTCTACTCTTCCAGGATCAGGAAACAGTCATGAATTAACAGTTGGTTGAACTGCTCTGGAACAGTGTTGTAAATACAACTTAACCACTGATTTCTAGTCGTGTCCTCTTTTGGAAGGCCAAACAAAGTAGTTTCACACGGCGGGCTAGAGTGAGCGGAGGCCAGCGGGCCTGGGTGAGTGGTGGCGGGCTATAGTGAGCGGCGGCGGGCAGGCTTGAGAATGGCGCGGCCGGCGGACTTGCGGCAACCACATGTGACGACCCCGGGCTGGACTCCGCTTCGTCCACGGTGAAAGCCGGTCCGGCGATCCACAGCGCGAAGTTGATGTATTTCCTCAGCGACCAGCACGGATCAGCTCTAGGCATGACGAAGCGGATATTGTCCTCTTTTGGAAGGCCAAACTGCAAAGCTTTCACAACGAAACACACAGAACACAAACACACACGCGTCTTCATGGCATGGTGGCAGCAACAATACTACAGCGAGAATAAAAGTTACGCCTTCTTTCTTTGCATGAACATTTGGGGCGGTGTTATGCAAATCTTCCCACATAGTAACGTAGACAAGTGGGGGCGTGTTAGAACGAGCCGTTTTAGGTAGGCGTGGTTGACTCTGAATTTTATAAAGAATATCTCTTTGGATTTGAGACTTTAGTCTTTGCAACTTTACAGATCTTCTTTATGAACCAAGAGCTTGTAACACTTCAAAGAGAAAGGAAAAAATTTAAATTGCATCATATGACCCCTTTAACGGACACTTAGTAGTTACTGCTATTTTTTTTAATAGTTGAGTTTAGTTTAGTTTAGTTTAGTTTAGTTTAGTTGTTGCATTTATCCATTTCAATGTTCATTTATTAATTGAAAACCAAGATCATTTTGGGATTTATTGTCACCGTTGTACCATAGTAAGGGATGTGGAGATTGTCTACTGATTTAATTGCGCTGCATTATGTGCTTTGTGGCTGGTGTGAGAAGTAATTTTCACACATCGAAAGGTCAACCAGCACGATTTGAAAAACAGTCTGTCTAACTTAGACTATTAATATATATTGGACACCCAGCTTACCTTTGGCAGACACATACTCACATTAACACACTCACATATAAAAGTAATATAATGAGCCACTTATAAAACTATAACTCCTCCTATAAAAGTTGATAGGTCTAGAGATAGACTTAATGGAAAGTGAATAAGGTCTATTGTCTGGATTCCTTTTGGCCCCCCAAGTGACCGGGTGATTAGTGTGAGTCACTTTTATCCTGGTAGGTCTGTCCACAGCTTTATGAGTCAATAGAAAGATATCAATGGCTCTGGAGGGAGGAGGCCACACTTCAAGGGGACGTAATACCCATACAAACAGTCGCTGGAGAGAATGCTGTGGGCCGCTCCACAAACACATTCAAGAGGACGAGATGCTTTCAATGAAGAGACAATTGACTTAGTTAACACTGCCCAAGAACCACGCTCTCATTGGTATCCTTCCTCTAATGGGCAGAGTTGTTGCTCGCCTTCCTCGTGCTTTTGCAAAGTCTGAAAAAAAGTAGTTTTTCTGTTGAATTAATTTAAAGATATGGCACCACACTTACAATTGAAATATAATAGCAAACATTTGATAATTTTGTAAAGACATAACACATACAAGCATATTTCCTCTAAGGATGTGATTGTGCTGGGATTTTTGTTTCATCTGAGAAAACAAAGAATTTGATTTATTGTATCCATTTTCAAAGAGGTATTAAACACAAGCACTTGTGACCAATCAGAATTTCATTTCACAGTATGTGTGCTCTAAGAAGGATTAAACATTTGGGGAAATTACTAAAGTACTGTAGCTGATTCACCATTCAATTTGGACTTTAGAAAATAAAGAAGAAAAAATGAAAGAGAACAAGAAAGCGGGGAGGTAGGTAAAAACAGGTCCAGGCATAGCAAAAGCCATGGTCAGAGGTTTAAGAAATTAGCAATGATCAACTGGAACGGAAGTACCGCAACAGGACCTCCACACCAAAGGTCCTCTAATCATATGTAACATCTACCATTGGAACGTAGTGGAAGGAGTTTACAATAAGCTTAACCCCAACTTTTATTTTACGCCCAGCAGGCTCTTCCCTCCATGTTGTGCACTTTGAACACTATTTTGTTATTCTGATTTCACTCAGGCTCCTAATCCACATCTCCCAGTTTCCCAATAAAGCGCTGCCAGTCTCAAAGCTTTCAAATTTCACTCTCAACCCCTCATTCAGCCTTAAATAACTCTGCAGTCCTTCAAACAAGTGAGCTCATAGAGGCATGAAAGTTAGCATTTCATTATTTTACCACCAGGTCCTAGCCTAATGCTCTTTAACAGTAAAACTAGCCATGCTCTTTTGCACTTTCATTTTGTGACAAGATGTAAATAAACTCCATTCCATCCCCATTCTGCAATCACACATCATATAGTTGTGGACAGAGTGGTGTCATTTGGTAGACACCATACTTACAATATAGCAAACCATTTTTGGGCCTAGTGGGCTGGTGCATACTTGGGAAGGGACTGGAGGTGGTGGGGGGTGGGTAGGTTTCCTGGCCTTGAATTAGTTTGGCTCTGTACATAATTCTCCCTTAATGGGCTCCTCCATACCACAGAAAAGGCTTGAAAAGGAGACACAGAGTTCGATTGCTCAATATTCATCTACATTTTTCCCCTGGATGGGCACAATATGGCGGGCTTAATTAACTTTTCTCAAAGGTGAAGCAGTGCGCACCATCTGCTGTGAGACAATCACGTTTCTATGCCTCTGCCAATAATCCCGTTACCCCTTTTAAGAACAGGGGAGCGGGGAAAAGTGAAAGAGAGAGTGCGAGAGAGCGATAAACTCAGAAACAAAACAATGGGATCCCGAAAATCAGGGAGTCATGTGAGACAATCAGCATCCGCTCTGCACGAGAAACACCACCTTCTCGTGAACTCTGTCTTTTTTTTTTGTTTTGTTTTTTTTTTTTTACAAAATCCTGCCTTGGGTCCTAGAGCACTGAAACTGCTGAGTGGTAATTACTGTAAGATGCTATTTTGCTTGCAAAACTTATTTAATTCAGTGTGCGTCTTTGTAAGCCCTGCTAAAGAGTTCAGTTGCATGTATAGGATTTTCAGAGGTGTGGTTGCAACCTTTTTTTCTTAATTTAAGACACTTGATACCTAATATTATCTTCAAGAAGGATAAAATATTTTTAAAAGCATCAACTACACATAATTCATTAATAAATCTCAAGGACCACACAACGCAATCAAGGGCCAAGTGAACTTGCCCCAAAGCGGGGTCATTATTTGATCTTTCTGGATCTTAATCTGATTAAGTCATTGTGGAGGTAAACTTCAGACCCAATCTTGTTAGCAGCTGGCCAAGATGGATTACGAAGGCCAGTGAGCTGGAAAATGAACTGAGCAGTTCAGCTTTGGACTTGCTCTCTTTCAACATCTTGTCCTCTTCTTCTGCGCCTTCTGCTGTCCTTTCTGCTGGCCCTTCAAACGAGATATTATCCCCAGCTTCTGCACTTGCATGAGCCCATGATGCTTTTCGTCTCCTCCATCTATGATGTCTTAGTTAAACGCAGACAATGACAAAAGAGCCCAGCCCTTTCTCAAAGGTCTGGATTCCAAGACGCTGTTGGCACAATTTGACCGAAACTTGCACCGGTTAACCCTTAGGCTGGTAGAAGTACACAGTGAGGATTCGCCCACTCATTTGTAAATGGACTGAGCTTTCTCTATTTCTCTCTGTCTTTTTATTCCTTAAATTATGCAAATGCTTAAGATGTGTGGTCTGGCCGAAGACACTCGCATTTTTGCTTGTGGTCTTCTTGTGGCATTGAGTGCTTTTACAGTGAATGCACACCACAGTCTAACTCATAAAAAGTGCCCTTTAAGGCTGAAAAGAGTTCAAAGCATTCAAAAGACAAAGAGGACTAAGCTGGGATTTTTTATGTACACTGAAAAGAAGAATAAGATATAAGTTCTTTATTGCTGCCTGTTATGACACTGGCTCCCAAATCAAAGCATTATGCTCGAACATAAAGTCTCCTGAAATTTTCTCTTGCAAACCATATGCAAAGAAGAAACAGCGAACGATTTAGACAGGCTGCCATTTTGTTACACGAACTTCTGAATGCTCTTTTTGACACTCCATTGAGGGAACAAGGAATTCAAAAGAGGTTATATTCGATCAGGTTTTCTGCCTCAATAGGTTATAATCAGTGCTAAAGTATTGAGCACAACACAGTGTTGGAGAGCCTCTAAGAGCTTTAATCAGGAGGTTTTTCTCACTCTTATCGTCTCCCATACGAGACTAACCACACACTGAAGTGCTCCCTTCTATTGATTATCTGGATGGGAATTTAAATATTAATACTCTGGCCAGGACTGTTAGGCACTCGCTCATCGGTTGTGTTTCATGGCAGAGCACTCATTCCCCAGATTAAAAGCAGTCCTAGGTTTTGCTTTCTTTCAGTCATTTTTTTTAAAGAGCAGTCCTGATCTCTTTTGAGAGCGGGAGGGAAAAAACTTCAAGGGTGAGCCGTGTGGAGAAATGGGACTCTACAGAAATTTCAAAGGAGAGGACTCTCCTCCAGGCTTGATCTACTAACGATGCAAGAATTACACACTGGTCATTTAGCCACTGCAGGAAAAAAGAGAGGGAACACATGGATTTACCAATCACATCTCCTAAAAGAGGGAAAAACACTTTGGAATCTTCACTTTGGAATCACTGCATTTCTCTTCCGTTGAGTGTGCAACAATACACTCACTCACACACACACATATACATATATGTAAGGGAAGCAGGTCAATTTAGCTCAAAGGGAATCATTCAAGATTTTAAAGGGAACTCCACCAATAATATGTAAGGGAATTAGGACAGAATCACTGTTTTACGGCTGATCACTGAGATGGCCAGCGAGTCATTGAACGAGCCGTATGACATCAATTATGCAATGGATATTTATATCCAAAATATAGTGAAAACACTATTAATTAGCATAGTAACAAGATCGGCAGTTTGAGACATTAACTTGTGAGCACAAAACACGAGATACTTCTCTTTTCAATATAAATAAGGCTTTATTGGATAAATCTAAGACATATAAACTAATCTAACACACGCATTCACACAAGTTGCAGAAAGAGAGAAAGTGAGGAAATAATTAGTTTAAGAGAATGAAAATGTGAAATCCCAAGTTTACAGCAATATGTGCAATTGCATAGATCTGAACAACCATCAATCCACAATAAATGATTAAGACCTGATAAGTCACATGTGGGTTACATACATGATATGGGGGTATATATATAGCAATGTTTAGTTGCTCGAGTCCTTTTAGTTTCATTTAGGTGCATGGAAAGGCAGTTTCTGTGCCATTCTGTGAACATAAGGACATGTTCTGTGGATGTATGAAGTTAACATGTCTCTAAGGCATTTCAGTCTGTTCTCTGTCTCAGAGGTGGGGGGAGAAGTCAATTCCAACGAGATCGTGATCGTTTTACTATCACGTGAGGGTCATGCTGTCATTTCTTTGACCATTATTCTTGATAACTTGCCCCCAAAATTGACAATCTCCTTGGAATTGTCAATAAGTGTTCTTTTGTTTTAATGTTGAAAGCTGTTCTGTGAAAGAGTTGGTTAGGCTTGCTTCAGACTGGCTAGGGTCTGATTTATGACATCCTGCTGTCTTGGGCCTCTTGTGGAATTTTTGTGCTCCTAATGTTTCAACCATGTTTTGACCAAATCTTAGATTGTCTGATTCAGTCTGATATCCTACATACATATATATAAATTTTTGTTTGTGTTGTTTTTCACATCTTTTCAGGTAACTGCTATCAATCTCAGACAGGTGTGTTCAACAGTTTGCCAGGTTTTCTTAGGTAAATGGAAACCCTACTTAAAGAGGTTGTTCCACATTATTAAGCAAGTCACAATTCTCATGAAATATGGTGAGGAAGAAAGATCTTTCTGAAGATGAAAAGTATGAAACAATGCAATGTCTTGCAAAAGGCATCAAAACAAACTATATTTTGCAAAAATCAAATAGAAATTATTGAACTTTCAAAAGATTTGTGAGTAACTTAGAGCACAGAAGATCTTGGTCAGATACAGATTTATTAAGGAAAGTTTCTGTCAAACAAATGAACTGTATTGTAATGCCAACTGTAAAAAAGCCACTGCTGAGCAGCAAACAGGTGTTTGAAGCTACTGGAGTCTCAAGATCCTCTCCAAGCAGACTGGCAGTTGTGTGTTGCGTTTCAGTCACTGCTAACCAAACCTTACAAAGAGAAACCTGCACAGTGGATGTAGAAACAGTTTTCAAACTGTTTAGCACCATGGTATTTATGCATCATGGGATAGTGTGTTGTCCTGCATGAAAATCATTTTATTTCCGAGAGCACTCTTCTTCATTTTATACCAGAAGAAAATGGTCAGTTATGAACTCCACGTATCTTGCAGAAGTCATTTTGACACCCTAAAATGACCTTACATCTCACTTCCCAATATTCCAACCCAAATCATCACCCACTGCCTCCTGGCTGATGTTGCAGTCTCATTGGAATAGGATGGCCATTCAT
>NW_015506130.1:330215-335360 GCF_001515645.1 Sinocyclocheilus grahami
TTGTTCCACATTATTAAGCAAGTCACAATTCTCATGAAATATGGTGAGGAAGAAAGATCTTTCTGAAGATGAAAAGTATGAAACAATGCAATGTCTTGCAAAAGGCATCAAAACAAATAATATTTTGCGAAAAGCAAATAGAGATTATTGAACTGTCAAAATATTTGTGAGTGACTTGGTTAGATAAAGATTTATTAAGGAAAGTTTGTGTCAAACAAATAAACTGTATTGTAATGGCAGCTGTAAAAAAGCCACTGCTGAGCAGCAAACAGGTGTTTGAAGCTACTGGAGTCTCAAGATCCTCTCCAAGCAGACTGGCAGTTGTGTGTTGCGTTTCAGTCACTGCTAACCAAACCTTACAAAGAGAAACCTGCACAGTGGATGTAGAAACAGTTTTCAAACTGTTTAGCACCATGGTATTTATGCATCATGGGATAGTGTGTTGTCCTGCATGAAAATCATTTTATTTCCGAGAGCACTCTTCTTCATTTTATACCAGAAGAAAATGGTCAGTTATGAACTCCACGTATCTTGCAGAAGTCATTTTGACACCCTAAAATGACCTTACATCTCACTTCCCAATATTCCAACCCAAATCATCACCCACTGCCTCCTGGCTGATGTTGCAGTCTCATTGGAATAGGATGGCCATTCATGAACTATCAGAAATCCATTTATCTGCACTGTTAGACTTTGCTGTAATTTTACAGTTACTTACCGCAAAAAAGCCCAGTAAACTACCATATATATGTTTTATGGTTAACTATTGTAATATGCACTGCATTATGGGTATTTTATGCCATTTACAGTAATTTACTGCATATGGGAATTTGCGGTACTTTACTGTTTGCTCAAAAGCAGTAGTGCTACTGTAAATTGTTCTGCGGATGAAAAACATGAATCTGCATTCTCAATTTAAGGTCTGGGTAAGCACAAAGTGCGGTGAAATAAATATATTTTTAAAATGATTAAAAATTAAAATATATAAACTTTGCTTGCACCCCACAAAATTTACATTTTATTCACGCGCAACAACAACCAGCAAGCCCGTGCAACAACCTGGCAGAGGTTATGTAAACTGAGGCTTGTGTCCAGTGCGCATAACGGACTTCCATTCTTGAGTGAATCGCCTGACATCAGCTGCAAGTTTTCCTGTGTTAAGTACTTTTCACTTACTTTTAAAACGTAAACCATTACCAATATCAATGAAATTTCAAAATATGAAGAAAGTAAATATAAAATCTAATTAAAGGCAAGGCTATTACTAGGACAGACTGAGGGAAATGTTTGTTTTCCTCAAAAACTGCCGCTTTCATGAAACTCATTTAATTGTCCTGCAACTGACTGACTGCCTTTTCCAGTACAGATGTCTAGTATTTACACGAACAATGATTTTTCGACTTTTTTACTGCTAGTTATGGTATATTTTACTTTTCAGTTAAATGAATAACGTTAAATGTGTGTGATGTCATTTGAAATAGCACGAACGCTCTCTCTCTTTCTCTCTCTCTCTTGCATGCGCATTCTCTCTCACGCGCTCTCCCTCTCTCATAAATAAAACATTTACCCCAGTGCATATACCAGAGAAAAAAAAAATTAAAGAATGAAAATGTATTCTTTATGGCTTCTTGTTTGTTAATAGAAGCAAGGTCTCAAAGTTAGTGTTCTCTTAAGTTTCACATTAATTATTTTTTACATTTTATTGTATATATGCTCTCTCTTTTTTCAGTGTTGATTGTAATCTAATTGTGTAAGTGATCAATCTAGCAGTCATTCTATATCTATGATTTACCATGTTCATAACATATAGTGATTAGTTAATAATCACTGACGAAAAATAATGATTCTTCTTTTTCTCTTTTGCTTGTTTCAACAGGAGTTAACTACACCCCAAAGACTATTTTAGAAGCCACAGCACTGATCATCTTTGGCTTTGGAAGTATGTTTTAACTATCAGACGTAGTATGTGACATTAGATTAACTGCAGCTATGACAGAAATGTCTTAATATGATAATAATTAAAGAGATCTTATGATATATATATAGTAATGGGGTGAAGAATCACACGACAAGTAATCTCAATCAATACCCCGGAGGGTGGATTTATTGGTGTGATGGGTGCTAGTGAGAAAGGTCCAGGTAGGTGCTCCGGTGCCATGAGTGCTCTCTTCCGTCTTCCCAGTGCAGAGGGTCCGTGCAGTGCTCCTGTGGGGCTGGTCAGTCACACGCTGCTTTCTGTGGGAAAAATGAGGGCGAGTTAGTGCTCAGTCCCATGGAGGAATCTCCTAGATGGCAGGGCTTGCGTGGCTTATGTAGCCACCACCTGATGAGGTGCAGCTGTGACCAATCAGCCTGTGATGATGATGGCCAGGTGCTCCTCGCTTGTTTCCAGGGTGACACTGATGAAGCTTCGGGATGCTCGTCACACTCCTGCCCCCTAAGCGTCATCCTGGTCCTGTTAACGATATGAGATAGTAGGGGAGAGATAGGGGGTAGGTGGGGAGTGACCCCTGACAGACCTGCGAAAGCTGCCCAGATCTGAGAGAGGCCATCAGCGTTGGCGTTCGCGGCTCCAGCCCGATGACGTACCACGAAGTGGAAGTCCTGGAGTGTGAGGAACCATCGGGTCACCCTGGAATTGGTATCATTGGCGCGGGCCATCCACTGAAGGGGTGCGTGGTCCGTGACCAGGGTGAACTTCCGGCCCAGGAGGTAGTACCGCAGCTCCAGGACTGCCCACTTGACGGCTAGGGCCTCCTTCTCCACCGCGGTGTAGTTCCTCTTGGCCGGGATCAGCTTCCTTCTGATGTAGATGACCGGATGATCCTCACCCTCCTGGATCTGTGACAGGACGGCTCCCAGTCCTGTGTCGGAGGCATCCGTCTGCAGCAGGAAGGGGCAGCTAAAGTCCGGGGCTCGGAGGACAGGCTCCGAGATGAGGGCCCCCTTCACCCTCTGGAAGGCCTCCTCCGCTGCTGGTGTCCACTGTACCTTCTCAGGCTGCAACTTCCTGGTCAAGTCTGTCAGGGAGGCGGCTAAAGAGGAGAAGTTGGGGATGAAGCAGCGATAATACCCCGCCAACTCTAGAAAGGCTCGTACCTGGGTCTTGGTCTCGGGTCTCGGAGCGGAGCGTACCGCCTCCACCTTCTCCTGCGGCCGAATGAAACCCCATCCCACCTGGAAACACAGGTACTTCGCCTCGGAGAGGGCAAGGTGGCATTTGTGAGGGCTGGCGGTGAGTCCAGCCCTCCGGAGCTCCGAGAGCACCCTCCGTAAACGGTCCAGGTGGTCTTCCCATACCTCGGAGTGGATCATGACATCGTCCAGGCCGCGGCGTAGGCCTGATGGGGCCGCAACAGGATGTCCATCATCCGCTGGAACGTGGCGAGTGCCCCGTGGAGGACAAAAGGAAGGGTCGGGTACTGCCAGTGGCCACTAGGGGCAGAGAAAGCAGTCTTAGGTTTGGCATTCTCAGAGAGGGGTACCTGCCAGTAGCCTTTGGTGAGGTAGAGATATACCGGGCCCTTGCCAGCCGGTCCAACAGTTCATCCACCCGAAGCATGGGGTATCCGTCGAACTCGGATACCTCGTTGAGGCGACAGAAGTCGTTGCAGAAACGGAGGGTGCCGTCCGGTTTTGGGACCATCACGATGGGGCTGGCCCATGGGCTGCGTGATGGTTCGATCACCCCCAACTTCAGCATCTGTTGAATTTCCTGCTCAACAGCTCGCCGACGAGCCTCAGGGACGCGGTAGGGCCGTTGCCTGATGACGACCCCTGGCGGCGTCCGGATGTCGTGCTGCAGGATGTTGGTCCACCCGGGAAGAGAGGAGAACACATCAGAGAACTGGCCGACCAGGTGCTGCAGCTACTTCTTCTGGGCAGCCGAGAGGTGGGGGTTAATGTCAACAACCACGGTATCAGAGATGGAGAGGGCCGCGAGCTGGTCTCTAGTCCCCATCCACTTCTTCAGGAGGTTAATGTGGTAGAGCTGATCGGCTCTCCTCCTTCCTGGCTGACGCACCCGGTACGTCACCGGCCCAATCTTCTCCAGCACCGTATAGGGACCCTGCCAGGTGGCCAGGAATTTGCGGGGTTGCCGGCCAAAGAGGAGCTCGAAGGGGGTGAAGCCAGTTGAGGCCTGCGGGACTTCGCGGATCCCGAAAAGGACATAGGGGAGCATCAGGTCCCAGTCGCGTTTATCCTCCGCGACCACCCGTCTCAACATCTGCTTGAGCGTTTGATTGAAGCGTTCGACCAGTCCATCAGTGTGGGGGATGGTAGACCGTGGTCCTCAACTGCTTCACCCGCAGCAGCCGGCAGAGGTCAGCCATTAGCCGGGACATGAAGGGGGTACCCTGATCGGTCAGGATCTCCGCTGGGATGCCGACTCGGCTGGAGATCAGGAAGAGTTCCTGGGCAATGGCTTTGGCGGTGGCTTTTCGGAGGGGCACTGCCTCAGGGTACCGGGTGGCATAGTCGACTATCACCAGGATGTGTTCATGTCCCCGGGCAGACTTAGGCAACGGCCCCACAAGGTCGATCCCAAAGCGCTCAAAGGGCACCTCGATGAAGGGCAGCGGTATCAGCGGACTGGGGGGAGGCATCCTGGGTGAAGTCACTTGGCAGGTCGGGCAGGCTTGGCAGAACCGCTTCATTTCGGCCTCCAAGCCCGGCCAGTGGAAGCGGTCGCGGATCCGCTGGATGGCGGTCCCGGCTCCAAGATGCCCTGCCAAGGGATGGGAGTGAGCCAGTCTCCAGTACGGTCACCAACAATAATTTTTCCTCCCCCTTCGCTGCGCGACACAGTACAGCAGGCCATTTTGCACAACGAAATGCGGGAGAGGGTGGGGACCAGGCTGAACCTCCTTGCCTTCGATGACCCGGACCTGGGTCCATCCATGCTTCAGCCTGTCGTCCTCCCGCTGATCCTTCCCAAATGAGCCCCCTCCCATCACCTGTTGGAACACATCATAGAAGAGATTAGAATTTTGGGAGGGGGACTCACCTTCTCTCCCGCCATCCGAGGCCAGACGCACGGGCCGCTGGCGAGGTCCTGTCATGGACCTCCTTCTTCGGCGGCCCCCTCCTGGGCTGGCAGGCTGCATAGCCGTGGCCAGCAGGCGGTCAAACCCTGGCCAGCCT
>NW_015506130.1:335775-336070 GCF_001515645.1 Sinocyclocheilus grahami
TATCCCCGTGGACACAGGTTATGGGGAGGAAGGCTTTATATTCCGTTCGGGGGGCGAAAATCTGCGACTGGACCAGAGTGACCTCACTGCCCGAGTCCAGGATGGCCCAGAACGGCTTTCCATTCACTTCCACCTCTGGAGCTCCAACCGGCAGATCGTGATGCACAATGCAGCTGGCCAGTCAGGTCCGTGCGGGACGTGTGGGGAATTCCGTTGGCATGGGCTCATCCCACGGAGAGGGAGCCGCCGGCCTGCCTACTGGTCGCGGGGTGCCCTCCGGCGCGCGCCGCTCCTG